>NW_028301610.1:64323257-64626287 GCF_987345545.1 Pholcus phalangioides | reverse complement strand
GTGATCATCGTATCGTCAGATTTCATTGTAACTTTTCCTCTGGTAAAATTGATAGCAAAAGACTGGTTCCTTGTTTTCGGAGAACTAACTTTGATGTTTTGAGAAGAAGGTTAGCGGAAGTTTTCAAAGACCGGTTGGAATCAGTAGGGGTGGTAAGTGAATGGGAAGAATTTAGTACGAAGCTGTCCTCTGTTTTGCACGACGTCATACCCTTTGTTCGAAAAAAGCGTGTTTGTACACCGTACCCTCTATGGTTCACGGATAGCGTGCGGAACCTTTATCTTGAAAAGAAAAGAATATTCAGAGAGTATAAAAGTGGACGAGGTTTCCTATCATTGTCTACTGATAAAAGAAGACTGTTGAAGAAAGTGATAAGGGATAGTAAAAAAGGAAGTTGAATGTCTAGGTTGGAAGATAACATTGGCTCTGACTCAAAATCATTTTTTCGATACGTCAATAATGGATGTAAAGGGACAGTTGGCCCCCTCTCGATAGGAGGCTCTAGGGTAGAGAGCAATGTAGGCACGTGTAGTGCTTTCACGGGTCGCCGGTACGTCGGTTTTTAATAGAGATAATGATATTCGGTATACGGGTGTTGCATGGGATAATAGAACCTTCAACGAAATTCAAGTAGAAGACGTAGAGGTCCTAAATCTTCTAAGAAATGTATGTGCAAGCAAAGCACCAGGACCAGATGATATCTATCCCAGGGTTCTCAGGGAATGTGCTAATGAATTGTTGGGGCCAGTCGCACAGATATACAGGAGTAGTGTTGCTGAGGGTATCGTCCCGAGAGATTGGAAACTGGCTAACGTTGTTCCGATATTTAAGAAGGGTAGTAGAGAAGCGGTGTCAAATTATCGTCCAGTGAGTTTGACGAGCTCCCTCTCGAAAATTTTGGAAATTATCATCAAAAGGCAGTTTGTGAAGTGGATAGACGAGAATAATGTATTGTCGGATAATCTGCATGGGTTCAGGAAGGGGAAGTCATGTGTAACTAACCTCCTTTGCTTCTATGATTACGTGACTAAGGCTTTGGGTAAGAGCAAAAATGTCGACGTTGTTCACCTTGATTTCCAGAAGGCATTCGATCGGGTACAACATGGCAAACTCTTGAAGCGTTTACACGAGATTGGAATTGGGGGCAACTTGCTGAATTGGATAGAATCGTGGTTAAGAGATAGGTCGCAACGAGCTATGGTGAACGGGGAATTCTCTGGTTGGACAGACGTCACAAGTGGAGTTCGTCAGGGAAGTGTCCTTGGCCCCATACTTTTTCACTTTTTATCGATAAACTCGATCAGGGTATCGATGGGATTACTAGCAAATTCGCAGATGATGTGAAGCTAATGGGAGTAATCGGGAACTAATAGGATAGAGAGTTGCTCCAGACCAACTTAAACAGGATTGCAGCATGGGCAAATGAATGGAGCATGACGTTTAGCGTTGATAAGTGCATGGTCGTTCATTTTGGTTCGAACAACCCACGGTTCTCTTACGAGTTGAATGGTGTCTCTATCCCGGATGCAACTAGGGTCACCGATTTGGGAATTCTCATTGACGAGCGACTTAGGTTTTCTGAACATTGTTCAGCGGTTGTCAAAAAAGCGAATAGAATGCTTGGTCTCATTTTTAAAAAGGTCTCTTCGCGTTCTCCTAAAGTCATTCTTCCGCTTTTTCGAAGCTTAGTTCGTCCTGGACTGGAGTATGCTGTAAGGTTTTGGAGACCATACCTACAGAGGGACATAGACTTGGTTGAAGGGGTGCAGAGAAGAGCTACGCGTGTCCTTATTGGCACACAGGGCTTGAGTTATGAAGAGAGACTTCATTTTTTGAATATGTTTACATTGGGTGAACGCAGGTGTGGAGGAGATATGATCGAAGTGTTAAAAATTTTCAATGGGATGGATAGGATGGACCATGAACTTTTAGTACACCGCCAATCGACTGCTTTCACAAGGGGACACCAGTATCCATTGGTGAGGGACAATGCAAGGTTATGGTGTCGCAGGGAATTTTTCTCTAATAGGGTTGTTAATAAATGGAATAGCTTACCCCCGGAGGAAGTAAATTGTAACACAATTGACACGTTTAAAAAGAAATACGATAAACATGTTGGGGTAAATCGAGAAGCTATCCATTCTTAGAATAAGACAACCATAAGTATTCTTTATGGGCATTGTATAATATTTTATCATGTGTATATATTGTTTATAATTTGTGTTAATTGCATTTTTAATTGGGTTGCTGTATTTTTGAAATATATGACAACCATATTTTTATGGGCATCTTTTTCTCAGCCACCTCGCTGGGCATTTTGTCTGTTGTTGCGTTGTATTTGTATTTGGTGTTTCGTAAAATAGTGAGAGTTATATCAGCACATGTTACGATGTAAATGTGATAAATCCGGTTATTATACAATAAAACCGGTTATATGTATATAAAATGCATAATCCCGAAGCTTTTTTATAGGTAAGTTTGCTAAATTACATAAATTTCCCCAAATTCATCATTTTTACCGACACTTTTTACGACGGTTATGCGTAGTACCCAAGTGGCCCGTCGTTAGTAAACCTGATAAATCGTACTAACTACATGATAATTGATACATGTGTTATTATATCGGGGTATGATCGAAAAATTTATCATTATATCTAAGTAAGATCGAAAATTTATCATTATATCGGGGTAAGATCGAAAATTTATCATCATATCGGGGTAAGATCGAAAATTTATCATTATATCGGAGTACGATCGCAAAATTTGTTATCATTATATCCGGGTACGATCATAAACTTTGTTATTATTATATCGGGGTCCGACTATCTTCATCACACATACTATAGAGATTCATTTTGAATTTTTTTCATATTTATCGAATTGACCGATTACACTAGGGCAGCGGTTCTCAACCTGTTTTGACTCGCGGAGCCCTTTTAAGTAAAAAAACTCTATGGCGGAGCCCCATATAGACCAATTTCTTAATTATTCATCAAACAGTTACTGATATATTTTCACTATTTAAAAATATTTATAATTATTTTTTTAAATTTTACTGGTTTCCTTTTTATTTTCCTCGAGCGGCCGCGGAGCCCCTGGAGAGTGCACAAGGAGCACCAAGGGCTCCGCGGAGGCACCGGTTGAGAACCGCTGCACTAGAGTATTATGCATAATCACAGATAAGAGGGATAAATTTCAAGTATTTATCAAATTTTCCAATAATACTTGGTTATTTTATTTTGCATAATTTTCAGTAAAAGTGATAAGTTTATAAATTTAACAAGTCGATTGGTAAGTAAGCATAATAACCGGTTATTATGTATAACACAACCAATTTATCACATTTACCGTAACATCCACACCAGAACCGTAAAAAAAATGAAGTTTTTCCTGCTGTATATATAACACGAACTAAGAACTAATGAGTCAACCACTCCTCATAGGGATTTGGAAAAAAATATAGAATGACTACAAGAATACAAACCAAAAATACCTCACCATGTTTCTCTCCAATTTTTGTCTCTCAGTATGTTTTCAAACAAATTCCAACATTCTAATTTCTTTTGGTATGGCTTCCAATGTAGTGCCATTTTCAGTCACGCTGTATGTGAGAACTGGATTCTTGAACTCGTAAACAACTTAGAAGTACAAAATTGGTTAACCCTTTGTGGGGCGGTTCAAAGAAAATTTATTCAGCCGGGTGGTGGTTTAAGAGTGGTTGTGGTTTGGAAAAATATGTTTTCTAACATTCAATAAAGCTGTCAGATGGCAGTACAAAATCATTTTTTTTTTCTATTGACTTATATGTGAACAAACTTTAGCTACAGGAAAATGATTTTTTATTTTTATTTTTCTCACTTCATCTAAATAAAATGTGACCAATAACCTGGAAGAAACATAATTTTTTTCTGCAACATACTCTTGTATTTGCTGAAATCATGAAACTAAAAAAAATTATTGTTAATTTCAATTTGCTTTGAAAGAATTTAGGTGGTTTCTCATGAACAAACCACTGATTACTTAGAACTAAGAAGTACGACATTTTTTTGTTGCTTACGGTGAATCCAGATCTACAGACACTCACCGAGTCGTGTCAGACGCAGCAAGCATTCTTTAACATAAAAATGTCTGTCTGCGCAGCCACGATACGATAATACGTTCATTGGTTTTATGTTGAAGAATGTTTGCCGTCTCTGACGCAACACGATGAGTGTCTGTACATGTGAATCCACCCTAATGTGTAAGTGGGGGAACTGAATCATGTATTTTTGGGCAGCCTGGTGTTCTTGTCCTTTTCCGAAGAAAAATTGGGGTGGACTGTGTCATAGACACGGCTGCAAGTTTCGAAGTGAATGCGTTCTTTTTGCCTTGAACAGCGTGGTAGGCAATGGCATAATTAAATTGTTATCATCATATTTGTCTTTAGAATAGCTAACAGACGATACTAATGTCGTCTATATGCGTTGTGAACCTCTCGAGTTATAGCGTAAAACGATTTCGTTACGTTGCGGTCCGCAAGCCAGGGGTCAAGACCAGGAAAATATTAAAACCAGAGTGGTATCATTGCATTTGTGTGAAAAAGGTCTACCCAGACATCAATATCACTCTGATATGTTTTGAATACTTCCTGAGACATGAGTGTTTAAAACATGTCATTACGCAACTTTTTACGAATGCACACAGTATCGCCAGCTGATTTAAAGAGACGTATTCACATCAAAAAGACAAAATGAAACTTCACCCAGCAGTTAAGTGCACATCACAAAGATGTACTTTTTTGTAGTACCAAATAGAAGCCCCACTAATAACATTACAATGTGCAAAACATGTGCCACTGTTTATATCAGAAGGGTGTCGCATCTTTTTCGAAATTTGATGATTTGATTGAAGTACAAATTTTTATTAGATAATTCTAGATATCTATCTGTACTTTGTGATTCTATTTTGCACATTTGTATATGTTCAGTATTGGTCGATACAAAATCGTACAAAATGCAAACACACTAAGCTCTAGATTTGTCATTATATTTTTAAATAATCTAAAATATTTTGAATATTTTTATTTTTTATTAATATTTATGAATTAAATGATGAATAATTATCACCATATCTTTGAACGAAAAATTAACATCTTGAAAATAATAAATACCATGTTATACAGGGGCCGTGGTTACGCCACTTTACCACCACCAATCTCCTTTTCAACAGATGCAAAAAAGAAATTTCTCGCCACACTTCACATTCATAATGCCCAGACATTACATTTGTCGAATAACTTTCATTAGATACTGTAGAAAATAAAAAGCGCTACTCAAAGAGTTCACATTGTTGCGTGATCTAAACACCATGGGAAATGTTTGGATACTCGTTGTCTACTACTACTACTAAACCGAACATGCACCTCGTACGCATTCCTCTGCGGAATTTCTAACGATTCAGTACATGTTGGAACGTGTTGTGTGAGTGTGTGTATATGCATAGCCCTAAAATATGTATGGTATCCGACTTTTGCTACTTTCGTGAACTTGCTAGTCCTGCAATCTGTGTTCCATATTTTGAAGTAAAGATGACAAATGTTTGAATTTTCATGTTATGTCAGAGTATCGTGTTGTAGGGGGTGTCTGCTCTCCTTGGGGAGACTTTTTTAAATGGGAGGTTGTCTCACGTCCGCACCTCGAATTTGGAAAAGCACAGAAGACCATATTAAGCTGGCAGCCACTGCACCGCTAACGGGGATCGAACCTGGATCCTCGCGATGAGAGTCCAGCCAACACCATCAATAGCAGAAGGCATCCGTGCGAAGCTCGTGACGCCACTGAAGAAATGTTTTCACCTGTAGCCATTGGATATAGCAGACCGACGCATGCAATATCTTTACCCTTTTTTGCAGTATATTCAATGACTATAAGTGAAATCAGGGCCGCAACTGGGGGGGGGGGGAGTAGCAGAAGGGTCTGCTGTTCCGGGCGCTGGACCAGAAGGGGCACAAATTTCACATCTTTAACTCTCTTTCAACATTACAAGGGGCCGCCAAAATGCATGCTTGCCCCTGCTGACCAAGCTTCTAGTTGTGGCTCTGGGTGAAATTACTTCTTCAGTTAAGTTACCGGCTCCGCGCGGAGGCCTTCGGCTATAGATGGTGTTGATCCAGCACGATGCTCGCACCACCGCACAGCGGCAGACCAGATTATTGCTATATTACTTTATTTTAGTCTTTTTATTGCTGCCTACACATAGATAAATAAAATATCGTTTTATACGAGAGAGAGAGAGAGAGAGAGAGAGATGTCATCACTCTCCTTCCATCCTTGCACCTATAATTGGTGACCCGGACGCACAATTCCATACTGTACTTAGGTTATACCATGGGATACGCTCATTGGCTCAGATCAAATTACGTCATTAAAGATCGAGGGAAATTCTAACTCCGAACCTATCGCGTGACATAGTAGCCGAAAACCAGAACATTACTGATTCGGAGCTCCGGCTGTTACGTTTGGCAACTTATCGCCAAACACCAGGTTTTTTTATAGTAATATAGCATAATTATCATAATAATAATGATATATAATATAATACCACAACGCAAAAAAAAAAAAAAAAAAAAAAAACAGTTCCTGACTACTTTATTAGTAAATACCACTGTAGGCCGCCTCGCTACGTTCGGACGTCGCTTCTCTCCTCCGGCGGTTAATGGGGGGCCCCCCTGCCTCCGGACTGAAAATATCAACTCTGTTTTCACCACAACCGGAAATATGGCAAAACTGATAAGTTAAAACAGAATGTTCCAAAAACCGGCCGTGGGCAATACTATTACAAAAAAATTTCTAAATGGGTTTGTGAGGGAATCGAACCCACAACCTTCATGGTTCAAATCCCATGCTCTAACCCGACTGCAAAGGTCGACTGCGCCTCAAATTAGGTATATCTATCATTAAACGTCGTAGGAAATACACTGCTGGCCACCCAAATTGCAACACCAAGAAAGACAAGAGATATCGCAACAATATTTATTTTGTAGATAACATGTTGACCAAGCATCAAATGATTAAATTTATAGACTTCTGTGAAGTGTGGTTCCTGCCAAAATCAGTAGCCAGAGTAGCCGCCATTGTTGGAGATCACCGCTGCCACACGCCTCGGCATTGATTCAAAGAGACTTTGGATGTGTTCTTGGGGTACAGCAGACCAAGCAGCTTCCACGCGTTGCCAAAGTTGATCTGGTGTGGCAGCTGGGGATGTAATCTGGGTCAATCGTTGAGCAACCATGGACCACATGTTTTCTATCGGCGAAAGATCCGGAGAGCGAGCTGGCCAGGGAAGCAATTCAATCTGGCGATTGACGAAGAACCTTTGGACAATGCGTGCCACGTGTGGTCGCGCATTATCCTGTTGAAATATGGCTGTGGGCAAGCCCTGAAGGTAAGGAAGGACAACTGGCTCCAACACCTCGGAGATGTAGCGCTGGCTTTTTAAAGTACCGGCAATGCGTACTAGAGGAGTGCGAGAGTGATATCCAATACCGCCCCATACCATAATACCCGGTGCAGGACCATTGTGGCGGTGCATAACGCAGCTGTTCAGCATCCTCTCTCCACGGTGTCTCCAGACTCGAATCCGACCATCGTGGTGTTGTAGACAGAAGCGTGACTCGTCAGTAAAGACAATTTCATTCCATTGTGCCGTCTACATCCTTCTTTCATCGCACCATTGGCGGCGGAGACGTCTGTGGTTCTGCGTCAAGGGTAGACGAAGCAATGGACGTCTTGCGACAGACCACTCTGCTGTAAACGGCGTCGAATGGTACGCGCAGACACTGGATGATGCGGTACAGACTGAATGTGCTGTGCTATGGTTCGTGATGTGGCTGAGCGATCCGTCACTGCCATACGCACAATACGCCTGTCATCACGTGAAGTGGTGCACTGAGGTGGATGCGATCGAACACGTCGGTCCGTCGTACCCTCCTGCATCCAACGATCACATATCCGCATTACAGTTGTTTGGTTTCGTCCAACACGACTACCGATTTCCCTGAAAGATAATCCACAATCTCGGTAGGCCACTATCCTTCCTCTGTCGAACTCGGATACTTGATCAAAAGATGATCGCTGTTTTCTATGAGGCATAATTGATCGTTTTTTTGAAAAAACCACAAGAAAAACACAATTGCCGTACTTCAAATCGTCGAAATCTCCAAGCTTTAAATAGCGCTTTGAAGTGGCGCCACAGGCGCGCGTGATGTGCGTCTGCGCTGAAATTCTAATCATTTGCATATCTCACCTCCGCTAATGCATGTTGTAAATTTCATATTATTTGCATGCTTCCTTCAGGGTGTTGCATTTACGGTGGCCAGCAGTGTATATTGGCGCCAACCAACAGTCGCCAGAAAACGCGTGCCAATCACTATCTCGCGCATGAGCATTACATCGTGGCCCGAAGTTCCGAAGTCACGATAGGAATATGGTGTCGCAAACCACGTTGAGAGGGTGTAAATCGTGAAAAACGCATGAAGGCTCTGAGTCCAGAGGAGACGAAATGTGGATGTCAATTGATCGCTGAATGCATGCGTGGGTTCGCTCAGCATATCTAACGTAAACAGCGCGCGAAACACATGCGCTGGGTAGGATCACGCGCTGCGGACGACGTAAATTATACGGACGACATCAAAAGCATACTTGGCATCTTTGAGTGCGTCGGGAGTCGTGTTTACGTCGTTGTAGACTGTGCAATGACGTCAGCGGCAAAACTTCCATGTAATAATTAATCAAGTAAATCTTTTTGTAGTTATTAATGTACTTTTTTGTCGTTCCAGCGAGACGTCGAAACGTGCACGCGTTTTTCGGGATTTTCACCCACTCAACGTGGTTTGCGACACCATGTTCCATTGCAATTTTTGTTCCTCTTGATGTCTACTAAAAACCCACTGAGTTTGTCGGTCCATTAACAGAACACCCTGTATATACTGCACTACCGATATTTTTTATTCTTCGCAAATCTCATGATCCTGTTGTCTGCAAAATATGCTCGACTACAGCTCTATTACCAAATTGAAGTGAGTCATCAAAGATGCATAGAAACATTTACACCGAACAACCCATAGAGTAACATCATTTGTGTACCCTTATTTATTAAAATAGTGGCCATATTGATTATTAATGAGTGAACTTAACATTGTTTTGCGAGAGACTATATGTCACTAATTTTCATATTTTATTTATAAATCGATAAAAAATTGATGTTGCTTTAATTTTCACGTTAATTTCTATTTTATGTAGTCTTAGAATAAAATTACGTGTTTTAATTACCAAATATGTATCTCCGTGATTTTTTTTAACGTAAATTCAAGTAAGACATTTTTCTTGATAATAGTTGAATGCAACTTAAATTGAATGTGGATCAATTCCTGGAAGGTACAAAACCGGGCAGAAAATTTTTACACTCCCTGTAGTCGTGAAAAATAACTTAGAGATGCCTGTTATAGAAGTTCAGGACCTTTCGCAATGAACCTGTACAATTATTTGAATATTAATGAGAAAGCAAAACGTTTACAGGAGGCATAGGAAAGTACCTTTGCCGTAAGAAGTAAAAGTTCCATGCCGAGAAAAAAATCATTATCCATCTCTATATCCCTTTCAGACCCAACCATTCATTTTTTGAAATTTTCAAAAGGTTTTTGCATTTTTAATACTCAAAATTTGCATTAAAATGATAAATGCCAACACACACATCTTTATTTTTTCAATTTTTTTTTCATATTTTCAATTTTGTTATGAAGAAATAACTCGTTTCGTTCAAAATTGTTCAGCGAGGATGATGAAAGGTATATTCATCTTCAAATACAATTTTTTTCTAAAATTTTACTGCTAAATTTCATGTAATAAATGACATTTTTCGTGGAGGTAATTTCTTTCCCCCCCCCCGGGAAGCCATCTTAAAAGGTTTACGGAAAATTCACCGCCAACAATTCACCGCCGGAAAATTCACCGACAACAATTCACCGCCATGCAATTCACCGCTAGGAAAATTCACCGACCAACAATTCACCGCCATGCAATTCACCGCCATGCAATTCACCGCTAGGAAAATTCACCGACCGACAATTCACCGACCAACAATTCACCGCCATGCAATTCACCGCTAGGAAAATTCACCGACCAACAATTCACCGCCATGCAATTCACCGCTAGGAAAATTCACCGACCAACAATTCACCGCCATGCAATTCACCGCCGGAAAATTCACCGCCATGCAATTCACCGCCGGAAAATTCACCGACGACAGTTCTATGCGAGTCAGTTACTGAGTGAGTGACCCAGTGAGTAAGTGAGTCAGTGAGCGAGTGTGTTACTGATTCAATAAGCGAGTAAGTCAGTCCGTAAGTGAGTGAGCGATCTAGTGAGTGAGTGATCTATTGAGTGAGTAAGTGCCATATCCTAAAGATATGGCGGAAAGTTTAAATAATGACTTTATGAGAAGAAATTCAGATGATACGGATTCGGGTTGCTGTATTTTTGAAATATATGACATCCATATTTATTGTGGGCATCTTTTTCTCAGCCACCTCGCTGGGCGTTTTGCCTGTTGTGGCCTTGTATTTGTATAAATTACAAATTGCTGTTGCCCAATACAAGATAGTATATTCAACAAAATTCTATTAACTCTGTTTTACTCAGAAACTTCTAATGAAATGTTAAAAGGGATAATAACAGAATTAAAAGATAATAAAGTAAGTGGATACGCGATAAATCAACCCCCTAAAAATGCTTAAAATCATGTCCTGTTATCACTTTGATGTTATAAAAAACATCGCTGATCATCAGTAACCAATGGATTTTTTTATGCTGAACTAGCTGTTACCCGCGATTTCACGTGATGAACTTTCAGGAATCCCGCCTTAGTGCGTATCTAGTATATGTACTCTATATTTACTAACTATATATATATATATATATATATATACACACCCACACACACACACTTCCTATGCAACGGAAATTAGTGACGATTTTTTTATTACGGGAGTCGGTGACGTCTTTTGAGTGATGGAAATCTGTTACGTTTTTGTGTTACGGAAGTCGGTTACGATTTTGGGATCAAGTTTTCATTTAACTCTTGCATATATCGGGACCAAGTTATGTGCATGTACCCAGAGGTTCCCACATCCTACAGCAGGTCCCCTAAGCGGAAATAGATGGCGGGCCCCCAAACCAGCGTTTTCACTGGCCTCTCTGTGCTTAATTTATAGTGTGAAGATATCACAAAGGATAAGAAACGTTCCGGCCCCTGTCAGCCCTGCCATCGTGGGGGTCATGCCGAGAGGTATGTATACGTAAAATATACATATATCACCAGTGCTCCCAACATACAGGGTCGGGGTACCCGGGAGATTGCACATACACCTTCATGGGGAAGTTAAAAGGTTTCATTTCCAGGGGTCCTTGATGGAACTCATTGTTTTCTTGCTGGTTTAACATTGACAAATTTGCGATAGCGGAAGCCCAATGTATATCCAGTCTCAGGTCCCATAAAATTTGCGAATTCGGTCACGGGTAATTGCGTGGGGGGGGGGGGCGCCTGAATTTTATTCGTTGGTAAAATGAATATTTGCAGTGGCTTTCACAGGGGATGCCCGATTAGCTTCCGAGTCAGGGGTCCCGTTCCATTTTGGGGGCACTGGATGAATCTCATTCTTTTCTGTTGTTTAACATTGTAGAATTTTCAACAGCACAAGCCCGAGATAAATCCAGTGTCTGTGTGCCCCACTAAAAATCTGCGTATGGGGTCCCCGTTACTGAATGTGGGCCCTGGATTTTATTCGTCTTAAAATTGATAAAAATTAAAAATTTTCGTGGCCACTCACAGGGGGTATGTCCGACAAGCCTTCAGGTCGGGGCCCCATGGAAAAGTTGATAGGTTTCATTTCGGGTGTCCCTGGATGAATCTCATTGGTTTTTGTTGTTTAACATTGTAAAATTTGCAACACATCGGTAGCCCGAGATAAATCCAGTCAGGGTCCCCACTAAAATTCAACGAATTGGAGTTTGGGGACCCCCATGGGGAAGTTTTCTGGGGTTACTTGATGAATCACATTTGTTTTTTGTTGCTTTATTATTATAAAATTCGCTTCTTCTGTAAGCTGGTGTTTTCACGTGTCCCTTTCCATGGCACGCTGATGAAGTGGGACGAAATAAATAAGATATGTTGTGAATATAAAAGTGGGGGGGGGGGGGTTCGACAGATGGCAGGGGAGGGGGCAGAGCCCCCTAGTACTGTATATAAAATAACATGTCATGCCTGATTCATCATCGCCGAGCCAAAACCGTTGAAGCTGTAAATATATCAAATTTTGTTAATAGTTTTTTTCACGACGTAAAGACTCACTACTCACTAAGAAATGGTTTTTCCATATTCGACAACACCTAAGGGCGTCATAAGAGTGGGGATCAACGTTGAAATCATGCCGAGCCGAAACAGCTGAAGCTATAAATATGACATTAGATCAATATTGTAATATAGACTCATTGAGAAGGGATATGCTTTCGGAACAATCGGATTTTTTAATCATTTGTGACACTACTACGTTAAAAAAATTAACTAACTAACCAATTCACTCACTCCCTCACTCACTTACTGAACATTCACTCACTCACTCCCTCCCTCACTCACTAACCAATTTACTCGCTCGCTCAATCACTGACTCGATCACTCGCTCAATCACTCACTCGGTCACTACTGGGTCACTCACTCACCCGCTGAATCACTTACTCACTCAGTCACTACTGGGTCACTCACTCACCCGCTCAATCACTTACTCACTGGGTCACTCACTCAATCACTGACTCGGTCACTCGCTCAATCACTGACTCAGTCACTCAATCAATCACTGACTCAGTCACTCAATCACTGACTCGGTCACTCGCTCAATTACTTACTCACTTGGTCACTCAATCACTGACTCAGTCACTCAATCACTGACTCGGTCACTCGCTCAATCACTGACTCGGTCACTCGTTCAATCACTGACTCAGTCACTCAATCACTGACTCGGTCACTCGCTCAATCACTGACTCAGTCACTCAATCACTGACTCAGTCACTCAATCACTGACTCAGTCACTCAATCACTTACTCGGTCACTCGCTCAATCACTTACTCACTCGGTCACTCAATCACTGACTCGGTCACTCGCTCAATTACTTACTCACTTGGTCACTCAATCACTGACTCAGTCACTCAATCACTGACTCGGTCACTCGCTCAATCTCTGACTCAGTCACTCAATCACTGACTCGGTCATTCGCTCAATCACTTACTCACTTGGTCACTCAATCACTGACTCGGTCACTCGCTCAATTACTTACTCACTTGGTCACTCAATCACTGACTCGGTCACTCGCTCAATCACTTACTCACTCGATTACTCGCTCAATCACTTACTCACTCGATTACTCGCTCAATCACTTACTCACTCGGTCACTCAGTCACTCACTGGGTCACTCACTCACTCAGTAACTCAATCGCTCACTCCCTCGCTAACTGACTCGCACTAAAACTGTTGTCGGTGAATTTTCCTAGCGGTGAATTGCATGGCGGTGAATTGTTGGTCGGTGAATTTTCCTAGCGGTGAATTGTTGGTCGGTGAATTTTCCGGCGGTGAATTGTTGTCGGTGAATTGCTGGCGGTGAATTTTCCGGACACGATCTTAAAAAGTCGCTGAAAGTTCAACTGAAGAGCTTATTTTCAAAAAGGAACGTTTCCACTTTTTTTCCGAAATTTAACAGTTTACGAATATTTGGAAGGTTTTTTTCTCTGTCAGATTATGCAACACCGGGATCATTCAAATGAGAATATTTTTAGACATTGCAATGTAACGTTAGTCGTTTCTATCAAAAAAACACCATATCCACTTTTTTTTCGTACACTTCGGTATTTCTATAGAGACAGACGACCTCTCTTTTGTTATTTTGTTAATCTATACACAGGGCGTCCTGTAAGTGCTAGCACGGAAATTTTTCTCATCAACTGTCCAAATGCGGGTGAAACGGTTTTTCCCAAATTTACTCCATTTTCGGAATTTTAATATCTCTGTAAATATTGCACTTGGAAATATTACATTTTTTTGTTGGCATCAAGAGAGACAGGGCAACAACTTTGTAATTGGAAGTTAGATTGCAGGGTGACCGTATAAAAATTTATATTCTTTTATTTTGTGGCACACTATTTTCACTCTCGAAACTTGTACAGGAAAATTTTTAAACACCTGCTGAGCATTTTTTTAAATTGGAATCATACCTCTACGACAGGCGGTTGATGAAATAAAGGCCGTGTTAACACTTACAGGACACTCTGCATATAAAACAACATGTCCTGGCTGACTGACTGATTCATAACCGCCGAACCAAAACAACTGTAGCTATATTCATGAAATTTGCTCAGAAGATTTGTTTCGTGACGTAAAGACTAAGTAAGGAGGGGTTTTTCGAACCCCCCTTCGAAGTCATAAGGGGGTTCAAAGGTAACGTAGGAAAATAACGCCGCCGCCGCTGAGCCGAAACCACTGAAATTCATGAAATTCGGTCAGAAGTTTAGTTTCATGACTAAGAAGGAGTTTTCGAAATTCAACACCTAACGCTGCGGTTATAGTGGAGCGAAGAGGTGAGTGGGGTACGAGAATTGCGACCAGGAATAAAAAAATGCGTAGAGGGGAAGGAAGAGACGTAGCAAAAGAGAGCTAGCTCATAGGAACAAAAGAAGGAGTATAGAGAAAATAGCCGAAGGGTTTCTGAAATGTAAGGGAGTGATGATGATCCATCCACAGAAGAGGGGGAAAAAACTAGAAACGGACCAATCATCAGCAGATGGAGATGCAAACAAACCGGACTGTTAAAGTCGCGCAACTCGTTTAGTGGCCATTCTCTTCTTTGTCTCGCTGCTCGAGTATGTGAGGTGTAGAACAAAGCAATAAAATTGTTTTACTCGCCAGTCTCTTTTATGCACTCCCGTAGCTCGTGGTCGCCTCAATATGTGTTCGGCCTAAGAGGGGTCACGAGGGGGGTTCAAAGGTGACGTAGATATCACGCGGAGAGGAAACCGCTGGAATTCATGAAATTTGGTCGGAAGTTCCATTTCATGTCGTAGAAACCAACTAAGAACGGGTTTTTCGAAATCCGACTCCTAAGGGGGCTCAAAGTTAGCATTCATGAGATTTGGTCAATAGTTTTATTTCATGACGTAAAGGCTAACTAAGAAGGGGTTTTCGAAATTCTACCCATAAGGAGGTCATAAAGGTTTTTAATACGGGGGGGGGGGATCACATGGAGAAATCACGCTGAGTCGAAACCGCTGAAGCCCTAAATATGAAATTTGGTTAGTATTTTCGTATTGTAATGTAGAGACTCACTCTGAGAAGTAATTTTTCAAAATTGAATCCCCTAAGGGGGATATGGGGTTGAAAGGTTATATGGAGCAATCATCACTGAGCCGAAATCGCTGAAGCCTTAAATATGAAATTTAGTCCGTATTATATATTTTATTATATAGATACCCACTCAGATGGGATTTCTGAAAAATTTTCCCCCAAGGGTTCATGAGGGGTTCAAATGTTATGTGGGGGAATCATCGCTGATTAATTTTCAGATTACCAAATCCACGCGAGCGAAGCCGCTAGTAACAGCTGGTACGATATATACGGAAAACTGGCTATGTGAGGAGATACAGTCGGTTCCCGTTTTAACAAATATCGTTACAGCGAAAATCTCGTTGTAACGAATACTAATAAATATTAATAATAATACTTCTAATCCCCAAATAAGTTTACATAGGAACAATGTATTGCGAATTCCAAAATAATGAAATTGAAATATCGGTTATAATTGAATGTGAAAACAAGTATCTGAAAATCAACAAAATTCAGAGAGATTAAAATTATTAAAGTTTCGATTTCCAAACTCTGTAAAATAAGAACCGTTGGTCAAAATGACTCGAACATTTGCATGAATATTCCTGAAGCAATGGAATTTTTCTTTATATGCACGTTCTCATCTGGTGCCCTTGATGTCATTTGCAAGATATTAGCAGAATGTGTGTACGTGTGTGTTTCCGTCCATCGCAGAGCCATTCAGCAAATATATATGCTCCAAGGAGGTTTTATTCTGTCTGCTTTAATTTCCGAATTGCACTTTTTAACGGTTTATGACTCTTTCGGATTAGCTCTGTCAGATTATGCAACCGGGATTATTCAAACGAGAATAGTTTTGAGAAGAGTTATAATGTTAAGTTAGTCTTTTTTATCAGAAAGGAATCCATCCACCTTTTTCAAACACTTCGGTATTTTTCATCTTCTAATAACGGACACCCATGGGACCAAACCATTTGTCCACTAACGAAGAGTGTCCGTTCATGGATAGTAATTTACATCGAATCCAGTCGATGTTGTTCAAAATTGTGTCCGTCAGTGGTGATGTCCGCTAACGTGAACGTTCGTTATGGGAAATTACACTGTAGAATGATCGTGTTTCTTATGTTAATGACGAGAGGGCAGAAAAGGTAATTTCCTGGATGAGTTAAAACCTTCTAGAATCAACAGGTGATGTAGAAATTTCCAATGCTTTAGACATGACCAACTCAAATTTTAATTAAAAGGTAACATTTCCACTAGCTTCCTGTAAAAAAAACGAAACACTTCCAAAATTCAAATGTGGATAACTCCCATGAATGTTGATCAGGAGAAACATTGTATTTAAACATTCTACCATTCTTACATCGCACCTGTTGGGCTATTTTCTACTTTTGTAAAGCAGAAAATATACTTCTACTGTAAATTTAGCAAAAGTGGAAATAATCCCTTTGAAAATAAGCTCTTTAACTTTAAGTGCTGCCCTCTGATTAAAGCCCCAAACTATATTTACCATATTTCTAACTCAAAACTTATAAAATCCTTTAAGTCAAGGCTTAACTCCTTGAGGTCAAAAGAAAAATTCTACAGTGAGTAACCCGTACATTTGAATCACCAGGGTCTGAAAATGATATAGACATGGTTAAAACTCATTTAAGTTACTAGTCAACATGTTTTTTTAGCGGTATCTAGATCATAGTGTAACGGAACGAGTGTCATTTGAACACTTTCTACGACTAGTAGAAATGACTTTCGTGCGAGGCGAGGGTATAAACATCGGTCTGTCATCCCTTCCCTCTCATCAGGACCAGCTTAATTACAGTAGGGAGAGCGTGACAAATGACGTTAATTGGTAGTGAAACGGTATGTTATTGCCGGAAGCATATCTGTGGTATCAGGTTGCGCGACCGACAGTAGCCTGAAATAGTGATCTAACCGGGCTCGCGCTGCACGTAAGTCTGTGTTGCAAACACGCACATATACGAATACATGTAGTAATAGAGAGAGGAATGCCGAAATGAGAGAGAGAGAGAGAATCGTCAGAATAATCTCGTGCCGCTAGCCGCATGCGTGTATTCTCTGTTGGTAATGTTGTCGGTTTTCCGAAGGGGCTTGTGACCCAAGGTTGTTGCACTGTCGTGGAATTTGGCCAGGGTGGAGCAGTGATGAACGAACCCTCGGTTACCACGTCGCGTTACAGCGCATCACCACGTGACTAATATGAAGCGGAAGATTTTGATGGGATAAAATTTATGGATATCGATTTCTTTTCCAAGAGCCCATCACTCATATACAATTCCTTTTGACAACTGTCATCATTTGCTTCCATATTAAAATTCACAACTAATGAAGCGTTAACGACAATGGAGAATTTTAACAGAAACGAATAACGCTATGTAACAAACACAAAAGCTTTTTAACAAAAAAAAATATTTTTCTTTGTCCTTGGGAAAAAGTTACTTCTGTGTTTGCTTGGCCTGAATAATCATGTAAATCAGCTTTTCTCAACCTGTGGTCCGCGACGATGGTACATAGGTCAGTCTTTCTCAATCTTTTTGAAAACAAGGACCAGTAAAATGTCTGAAACAATTCGACGGGCCACTTGTGTCCCATATTACGGGACATCCCTGTAATATTTGTTCCGATTTTTTTTTTATACATTTGTCCCGTTTTTTCAACGATAACTTATTTCAATTTTTAGTATTCACAAAACTCGTGAATATATATACACACAGCGTTTTCATAATACTGTCGAATCCCGTTTTAACGAACTCCAAGAGACCGGAGAAATTCCTTCGTAATAATGAAATTTTGTTATAAAGGAATTCTAGATTTCATTTTTTACGTTGTTCCTACGTAATTTTATCTGGGGGGGGGGGGGGGATAAGAAAAGTTTTCATTAAAACGAGATTTTTTCGTTATAATGGTGTTTGTTAAAATGGGAATTGACTGCATAAATTGTATTATCATAGTTATGACAAAAATTATAAATGCCCATCTCACATTTATCGTTAAATTTGTCTGTTTTAGTGTTTTGTCCTAAACTTTTTTTGAATTTTAATTACGATTGGGTTGATTGTGCCCACTTCTGACAATGTTGTTGATGACGATTGGATTTATGGATTATTATTTAAAATTCGTATTTTATATGGATTATTATTTAAGATTCTAGTTCACCGAATTTTATTTTTTCTGAATAAAATATGGTCATCAGATCATTTGAATTTCTATTTTCGTGAAATACGTTTTCGTTTACTGCGATTTGTAGCAGCCCTTAATTTTCACATCCTTCATCAATTTTTTGTACATTTCATTTTTGTATAGATTTTTGTTTTCCCACAAGATCAGGATGGTTTCTGGTCCACCGATTACCTAGGAAGCCGTTAAGGGCACGCGGACATAAATATTCCAAGCTTCATTATCAGTTTCTAACTTTTTTTTGTAAGTTCTTCGTATTCCACATTCTTTTCTGTTATCCGATAGAAGAACTCCTCTTTTAAACATTTGTCACAGAAAACGTAGGGAACATGTTGTAGGTGTTCTAATGCTTCTGATTTCTCATCTAGGGCTCCGACAAACTATTTAATGTGACCAATTTTTATATATAATGGTGGCGTTAGTAATTCAGTTATGTGAGATGACCAAAATGTTAGTGTTTCGTGAAATTTTTTTAATATCGAATGAGACACAATGCCGAACAAGGAACGGCTATGTCTGCAATAATATCGGTGGATCTGCAGTTTTTGGTCTGAAATCAGTTTTTTTTCTTTGGCGTATCTTGGATTTTGGTGATGGGAGGCAACCATTCGACCATTTTGATGATTGATTGGCGACAATTGGCCATATGTCATAATCCATTGGAAATGCAGTCTGCTAACCAAGAATGAATATTGTGTTACATAGTGTAATTGCTGACTTATTTCTTGAATCACTGTCTTATTCGATAAATTCAGTTTCGTTATTTTTTGTGCCTCAATTTTAAATTTTATTATAAATACGCATTTATATTATATTTATTTTAAATTGTAGACATATTGTAAATCTAGGCTTTCCGACTTGAGCATTCGTGAACCGAGATCGCAAATTTCTGAGATGTTCTAATTTTTTGAAATAAACGTGTATAGCAATGTTTGATACAGGATGTATTTCGAAAAGTAATTTTACAATACCGTCTACTGTTCACATAAATACATAGTTCTCAGAGTCAATGTTTAGTGGTATTATTTATTGCGCCCTATATTGAACATCTTGTTTGAAAACCTGATTTAGCAATTATGAGCTGATGGAGGTATCCTATGCAGCCCCTTGCCTTCACTAAAAATACTTTATTTTAACGTATATAAGGAAGACTACTACAGATTAAGACTACTATACAGCCCTGTTATTTTCTTGGGCATAAAATTTGGAAAAAAGTTTAAAAGATATATCTATAATACTATCCATGTATAAGGAATCCTTAGTATTTTTGGGACCCATTTCGGGCACGCACTTTCTGCTCCCGTATCTCAAGTAAGAATGAACCAAATGCTTTAAAGTTTCTCAACTTTTCCTGAATTATCATGTTCTTAGCGTACACTAAAGCTTTTTTCACTCTCTTTCTTAGCAACGGAAATGAGAACAGATATACCTAGAAAGACGGAAGGGGGGTAACACTGACCCTCCCGTATATTTTAGAGCACATTCGCCATATAATGCTATTGTCGCAATTGATTATGTAAGGTCAAAATTCTTCTGATAGTCTCTTTGTGCATTTAATACGGTGTGATTTCCATTCATGAGACTTTTTTGAACATTCATTCTCATCTGCAGATGCAGTCAGTAGATCTCTCATCTATTGTTGTCAAATATTTTTGTGATTTTGTCCAATAGATTGTTTTTCCTGCAAAGTAGAAACATGCACGTGCTTATGATTGCTGTAGAAATGCCAAAAAGGTACAGATTCGCCGAAGATAAAACTTTTGAGAATTTGGCAAGGATTGTGTGTAAAAAAGCGGTAGTGCTGATGATGAGAACTCAGAGGAGAGAAAGAATGAAAACTACCCGATGGAAAGCCTTTGTGAAGTAAGCAACAGTATTGATGATGAATGCGCGAACCAGAATGAAATTATAGCTCCAAAAATGCCTCAGCTGATGCAGAACGAAATTCTACTAGAAAGAATTAATGCAAACCCCATTGAAGCCACCGATGGAAACCTAGAACTATACCAAAACGTCAACTGATTTCCATAAATATCAGAGATCTCAATAATATATCCCGTTTCTCGGTAGCGAAGAAACTGCTGCAGATGAAAATGTAAGAAATATCGTGAGACCTTCCTTACCAATATGATGTCAAGGATTCTAAAATATTTTACGAGAAACTCATTGCTTACAGATACTGATTCTACATCACTGGAATTATGTGAATTTTTTCAAATCTAAATCAAAAGCTTCATTGAAACCCTTCGGAAAGAACATCGCGACGTGCTTCCAACCACGGAAAAAAAATATAGCACACACATTTTTTCGTTGATCATTATTCACAACCTAGAAGCGACGTCACACTGAAATCCTGTCGGGAATATATAAAATACAGAACCCCCAGTCCCGAGTTTCCTCCACACTGACGCTCATCAAGAGAACACGTGTGCACAGAATGCTTTAATTAAATAATGAAAATATATTAATAGATCAATGGTTTTACCCCCTAATTCTTTGTGGTATAACTCTATTCTGTCATAAAAATACTATACGATGCTGTAATATATTAAAATGTTCAAACATTTCCGGAAAAAGCAAGTGGGTCACACAGACCCCTGCCCGTTTTTCTAGGTATAGTCCCCCGATCCGTCTTTCTAATGTAAATATACGGTAAATCAGGAATTTCCCGTTTTGTAATTTCTATTTTAATCTGAAAGTTACGAGGCAAGAAGACTCCGATAGGAATAAACAACAACTTACCGTGGAGTGGAAAAGTAAATATTGGGGCTTTTAGACGACATTTCATGCTATTTAGTACCATCTATGCTCGATAGATGGCGTGACGAACAAGAGAACTAATTTAAGCCGAGAAACTCTTTCGATTCATAAATATTTCAATGCCCGCTATATCCTTCATACTCGTATAATTCCTAGAAAAAAAATTTTTTTTCAATCTCAATTCAAGCAATTCATGATATTGGGATTTAAAGGTACACTATATAAATGCCGTAAAAAAGAGAAATTGAAAGACATCTGAAGCTTGAAAAATCCATATAAAATGAAAAAAACATGGCATTCCAATCTCCTGAGGGTAAAATAATGCAGATGGGACCACTTTTGCTCTCCTTTTATTATTTTTTTTTAGCTATCATCGTTCTGCTCTATATGCGCGATTTCGATGGCTTCAATTTTATTTTCTGGCTTCAAACGTGACTTGAATACATTTTATTTCAAAAATAAGAAGAAAAAAAAATCCCACACAGAAGCTATTTTGTGAATCCTAATTCTAAATGCGTGTTTGTGTGCTAGACTGAAGAAAAAGATAGAAAAATGTCATGTTTCTATTAGGTCTCGAACACTTTTTTCCCTGCAACTTGATTCATTGATATTTGCCAATAAAGTTTGACCGCATCAATCACTCACATAAAATAGGCCACCATCGTTACTATCTTGAAGACGTCATTTTGTTATCGATTCGTCATTTAATTGTATCCCCTGCGTGTGTGAAGGCGAGATTCGCTGGAGTGATTTAACCTGTCGATATTGTACGTCACTGACGATTTTGAGAAGATGCAAATTCATTCAATTACTACTTAAAATGATACTCATTGAATGAGAAATTCGATAATTTGCATAAGATCTAATTTTTAATTAGAAATTACTCTATCTTCTCAGCAAATCAGGGGTGCCATACGATGCGCCAAGGGTTTTAGCGGTGCATCAAAGTTGATTTAATGTTTTAACAGCTGATTTTGGAGTACAGTAAGGTCAGCTGAATGTCTATACAGCTGGTTTCGGAAGTGTGTATAAGGTGTCCTTAGATGACAAAAAATGTACTACCAAATGAATTGTGCCGGGAATGTTGTATGCATACCTAACAATCTGACTTCGTATCTAGTGTCGTGCGTGAATTTTATGGCTGCTTTCTGTTCTTGAACTATATGAGTGAAGTTTAGTGATTGAATATTTGTACCGTTGTAGACCTGTTGCTTAATATATCGAAACTTTTTAACGGGAAGATTAGCTCGCTTAAAAATTCGGTTTTACTTGTCCCACGATTTCTCTTTATTGGGTTTAAATTAAAATTTTGTCTAGTCTAGGTGTTTCTTTTCAATGTTCATCAGGGCGATCGCAGATAGTTGAATTGGTGCACCATTGGCATTATCGTTCTGAAATATTAGTCTTTCCGAATTGTGATCATTTTACAAATGCTGGGCATAAACCAACATCTGAATGTAATTGTGTTGATCCAAGCGAGGGTCAACAAAAACCACAACATAACGACCAAACTCTGGATAATTGAAGCAGCCTCATACCATCGTAGAACCCTTTTTTTACTTGTGACTGGGCTTTGAGAGAGTCGGGGGGTTCACTCTACGATGGCGTGATTACTGCGGAAGCAAAGCGATTTGTGAGCCATAGTCATATACAATATAATTTCTGTAGAGACTGGCTTATTATAGGCGCCATTATTTTTGTGCGCAAGTGCCACCAGCAGTAGCTTATTTTCTCGATTTATAGTGGCTATTTGTTCATGATATCATTTAGTTATCTCTGTAATGCACGTTCTGTAATTGATAAACAGGATAGATTTTTTTTTTCAAATTTTTAACAATTCTTGAAAAGGCATCTGCCACCACTATATCTCTTTCGGTGAAGGTGACTCTTTTGGGCAACAATTCTCACGTTTCTTTGGTAACTAATGTCTTCATCATTGAAATAAATACAATTGATAATACAATGCAGTAAATCGGGAAATTCAATAACTTCATTCAAGTCGTCCTCAACTAATGCCCGAACGCAATCACTCATTCTTTCGCAAGTCGTTTTTACGAGCCGTACCGTACAAGTGCGACAAGAACACATTTGTATGATTTTTCTACTCTACATTCTCTGAACCTTGACCTCCAGGGCCCAAAAACCTGTCAAACCTACAGGATGTTTGTTCACCAACTGATTTGCATCGAAATCTCCAGACATTACGCAGTTGATATAATACTTTGTCCAGGGAGTAAACCTTTCCCTCTCTAAATACCGTCGATTACATTATAAGAGTTCATGCATCAGTCATAGTTTCTTCAATTTTACTACGATGAAAACGTTCATCATTGTAATTATTATTCTATGTACATGGTTCAAGGGAAAAAAAGGGTTTTTTTTTTTTTAAGAATCCATTAATTAAACATCAGCGAACATTTATTTCACGCACTAACGGCCAAGCCGAAAAAGTTCGAGAAATGACGTTAATTTTATTTCATTTGGTCCTACATGAAGCACGATATTAATCTTGAAAGAAGTGGACCTCGAAGAGAACAGAAATCGATCAGCTGGCCATTTAAATGTCAACGAAAACAAATGGTCGATTTACTTCTGAAAAAAAAATTACCAATTTTTTGTACGCATCAATCTCTCACAAATCTCCAACCTGTTCATATATAAGTTTTAATAGATTCAATCTCTCTATACTTTTAAGCATGACTTCGACCACTGATGGGTAAACATTATTCGTAGAATGTATTTTCTTGTTGTGTTGGTAAATCGATATCCATGCAGTTGGCTGTGATAATATGCTATACTTAAAAAAGATAATCGGTTTTACCATTTCGAAGATTTTGAAAGATTGTCGATGGTCTAGAGAGAATGATGGATTTTCCACGAAAACATTCTCATGGACTTCCAAGAATATACTGTGGATTTTTTGGAATATATACTTGATGATTTTCTGCGTGGATATTCAGAACTCATGTTCAAAACTTTAAGGAGTGATAGAACACATATAAACAAGCAATTTTTGTTAGGCGAGGATTACACTATAAAAGTTTTAAAAAAATTACTTTTATAAAACTTGAAAATGCAACCAATAAGCGTGTCGGTTATATCCGAGCCGAATGTAACAAATAGTCTTATTGGTTATTTTCAAGTTTTGTAAAAGATCTTTTATCAAACTTTTATAGTGTAATCCCGGCCTTATTTAATGCATGGTCGTAACACAAGCGATGAACCGATAGACGGCGCTGTCAGTGTACACATAAAGCGATAGTTTTGCCACATTTTGTCATTTCTATCGCTTAGTGCAGAAGGGATGGCTTGTTTCACGAACCAGGACGAGGCGGACATGCGTTTCATGTATGGTGCTGTAGACGAGAATGCGCTGGAAGCTGAAAGAATGCTCCAGGAGTGTTTTCAGATGCATACCAGATCTAAAAATATTTGAGCGATTGTGCGATACCTGCGAGTCATCTCTGTCTACGACAGTGGTTTTCAAAAAGGAGGTAATCTGCTTAACGCGGGGGTTTTCAACGGATACGGCATAGACCAGAAGGTCCTCGGTTTCCTCGATATTTGACCAAATGGTTTGTAGATGCTAAAGGGAAAACGCGATCTCACGATCATTCAACGCAAATTGTGTTTTGCCTTTATCTAATTACTTGATATTTTTCCCCTCCACATCTCCGTGGATTCTCTCCATACTTTTATCACTGGTGAACACAAAAGGAGCTCAGTTCTTTAACGATTTCGCATGTTGAATGATATTGGATACCTATCATTTGACTGTGATCAAAAGCGTCTTAATTACGAGCTTTTTCCATTTTTCTAGTTCAATAGGAAGGAACGGTTTAAGCTGAAGATTATTCTAGCCCGCGTTGGTAGTGAAAGTAGTGATATTTCTTCGCTTGTATTGGAGGAAAGTATTCCGAGTATCAGCGAAAAATACAAGATTACCACTATTTCTTCTTGACCACACATGACCAGGTCCATGGTCATAAAACATTTCATAACTTTTCTTCCCTCTCCTAAAAGGACAAGCTGGATCGGTCTGACGAGTATCAAAGACCTTGAACTTACAAACACTCTATCTTTCTTCACGTAGTCACAGCCAGATGTGTACTTTTACCGGCTTGACCAACTCGTCCGATAAATCCTTGCCTGGAATTGTTTTTGTGCGAACACCGGATATATTCTCTGAGAGTAGTTAAAGACCTTCCGATCATTCATTCTTTTAATAATAAAAGATCTTCAGGAATTTCTGCTGGTGGTTAACGAAACCGTGAGACTCTTTCACTTTTCGGTTGATCAAAATTTCGACTGGGTAATTTCATTTTGGCCTCACGCAATTCTCTGGCATCCAAATGAGCTGATTGATTTTCAATGGTGTGATATTGGTGGCATAAATATGCAAATAATTTAAATTCAAAGAGGGAAAACATCAGCAGAATGGTATAGAAAACAACCTAAAATAACATGTATGATGAAATACGTTAAAAAAATTATGAAAATATCATTCTCTATAAAAATATATTTTAACTTTTTACGTATCAGACACGTTTTCTCATTTTTAAACAATTTGAAAAACACCCAAGAACTTGAGAATGAGAGAAAGTTTTTGATAAATATCAATATTACATTTTAAAAGAGGTCAACGATGATAAATTCAACTTTTTTGTCATGTGTTGTGCATAAATTAGTAGTTTATTAGCATTTATTCGCTTTCCCTACACGAGTTGATAGAATATGTTGCGATGGTTGGCGTGAATTTCGTGCATTAGGGGCTCTGTGCGTTGGACTCATTCGTCCTTGGACGGACTCTGTTTGAATAATATTTTATTTAGAACAGACGAATGAAGAATCACCATCTGTTTCATTTGGTGATCCTTCACCCAAGCTATCAAAAACAATAGTCATTGTCCTTCTTTCTATGTACGGCAACATTTTATTGAGTGTCTATTAAGAACAGATATTGCGTTTCCGAATTCGATCAATAAATTAAGATTTTAAGGAGCTTAGAGCAACAGTTCACGACTCCCAAGGACCTAGGATGCAATGGAACACAGTTTAAAAATCACTGTTCCAGTCAGTAATTTCATGTCGTCCTGATATATACTGTATTTGATGCTTCACGTATCTTCCTTATTCTCATAGATATCCACCAAAAACGTGGCAATGAGTTAGCCATCCAAAAAACGGACTTTTTCTGACTAATTCCCTCCCTTCCCGTGCTCCATCTTTTCCACTAACGGTGTTCCAGGACACAAATATTATTTTTCAATTAATGAAAGAAAATTAAAATATTTTAAGAATGGGATCACAATTAAAGTAGATTAAATCGTCTCCAGTTGTTTAAAAATATCTTGACTGAAACGTGACTCGAACTTACTTACCAAAGCCCATTTCATTCGGTGCAATTTTTGGACCTTGCTATACGGGTGTTCCCTTAAATTTTCCATTCATGCCACCCATTTGAGATTGTGATTGAATTTTAAATATATCGTGGCATTCCTGCTCGATCTCAAGGATACCTGGGGGTTGACCATCTACTTGTCCTCTATAAGGATTCTATCCTTCAGTTCGCGATTTTTCGTTATCGACGATAAAAGGGAAGTTTTTGCCACCATATCCTTCCTGGACGATAATGCGGATCACGTGGGAAGGACAATTTTGAACGAGAGCTAAGACCCTCTCGATCAGCTCAAGAACAACTTTTTCTGCAGCAATGGTGACTTATGTTAAATATATTTTCATTTTTGATCGTCTTTGGGGTGCTCCCCCAACCTCTGTTTTAAAACGAGAAGTTTTTTGTATAGTTAAACGAAATTTACGCAAAGAATTTGCGTAAAAATGCATCGCAATGCAATATCGCAGGTCTCAAAACTGCCGCAAAAATGTACGTACCATCACAAAAAATAAATAAATAATGTTGCGAGTGCAAGATCATTGTTGCCATTTTTCAAATAGCTTGGCCAATGACTATTGGGCCAGGCTTGACAAGAGTGTGGCCCTGGCTTTAACCTCAACGTTTCCCCCAGTTGTCATTATCGCGAAATATTTGCAAGACGGTGTAGAAGCGGTATGGCTTGGCCAACAACTCCTCGGAGCCATGAATATAATCAACAAGAAGACGCTTTCCTCTAAACATCTCCTAACGATTCCAACTATTGTACTAGCGTTAGGAAAACGTTAAGTATGATCTTCCCATATAACGGCAGACCTCCAGCGATAGATATAACTCTTGGATTATCAATACTGTACTGGATGAACTATGTGTATTGCGTGTTTTCTTCGTATTTTATAATATCTGATGATTTTTTTTTATTGTTTTTAGAGAGTGATTGAAACAAGAATCTTATTTCAAAGTTTCAATAAGAAAATACGGAAGTCATTATTGTAAGAAAAGAAAACGAAATTCCTGACGTCAAATTATTCATTAGCGTGAAAGGTAATATGTTTATATAATATCCTCGTGCCTTAAAATTGTGTTTTTATTTGCTTCTATTTTATTCATTTATTTAAATATATACAGGGTGGTGGAAAATCATATATATAAAATGTCACCAGAAGTAAAAAGTAAGTTGTGACGAAATTCTCTCCGTCAGTGCATCAGATGGAGCTATTTTGCTGCCAGGCTGTAACATGAATTCTTTTCTGTAGAGAACTTCCAAAGCCATATGTAGGAGACCTAATCTGAAATAATTGCTATGACAAGAATCACCATCTCGTCACCATTACTTGTGCTGCATGAGTGATACTGACGAGGCTGCGTAATTTTATTAAAATACCACGACTTTTCCAGATATGAGCAGTAGCGATGTCAGCCGCTGTAGTGATTGAATGGCCATTGTGACACTCGCATCGCGGAGACGCGGGTTCAAATCCCACCGTCACCACAGTGGTAGTCGGTTCACAGGTTCCGACATGGGCCGTATCATACGTATCTTTTCAGAAGATAAACAGGGGCCATAGATAAAGAGAGGTTCTCCGAGGATAATGTCACTCTCCACTATAAATACGGAAGTTTTTAACAGCTGGCTGATGCGAAGACATGTTTTGGAAAGAGGAGAAATTCAACTGCCCTTGCGAGGAATCAAACCTACGTCCTCTCACTTGCCGGGTGAGCGGCCTAGACCACTAGACTACAAAGGCAACGAATATCTCGATCTTTTCTTGTAGCTCGTGTGCACTGAACATGGGCGGTCGGACATAATTCAAGCCAAAGCTCACAATTGCTGACGGCAATTGGATAAGTCCCCATCTGGTGGCAGTGTCAGCCATTGTGAGCTTAACCTGAATCAGGTCGGACCGCCCATGTACGGTACCGTTCAGTGCACACGAGCTACAAGAAAAGATCGCGATATTCGTTGCCTTTGTAGTCTAGTGGTTTTGGGTGCTCACCCACCAAGTGAGAGTGGTTCGATTGAGTGGGTTCGATTCCCCGCGCACACACAAGGGCAGTTGAGTATTCTTTCTTTCCTAAACGTATCTTTGCATCAGTCAGCTGTCAAAAACCTTTCTAAGGAGAGCTTTGTTGATAATTTCTGTCACATCACAGTCACTTCTTGCACACAAATTGTAATCCGACCAGGACCTACAGTTTATTGCCAAATGGCAGCGTCCGACATTATATTTTTTCATTTATGTCGCTGAAGGTTTGGTGCACTAATCCCTCGTAGAAGGGAGGGGGGGGGGATTCCTGCGGTAACTATGTGTTCTGCGATCATCTTATTGCCGTTTCTGTTGTGTACTTCTGCATCAGGAAAGATGCTGACAAGAGGAATCAGTTATCGATCTCGCGGCAATCTCAGAACATCCTCTGGTACAGTATGCGAGTGTGTTATCCACCTGGGGTACATGGCCGAAGATACGGGGGGGGGGGGCGTGGGAGGGCATTGCCCCCCAGCGTCACAGGTAGAGTCGACTGATCTAATGTACCTATGTATATAAGAGCTGACATCATCATCATCGTGCCCCCCCCCCCCAGCAATAATGACCTTGCCCCCCCAGACTTCCAAGTCAATCTCCGCCTATGCTGGGATACTGCATCAAGGTAAACCACTGTTGCAGAGGAAAATAATCAGATATATGCAAACTAATTAAGGAGTTAGTTTTGCGTGTGTTTTATGGAATAACTATAAATATAGTAGAAGCCCGTGATAACGAATATTTCGTATAACGAGAATCTCGGTAATGAGCACGTGACTGTCAACAGCTAATGTTAAGGAAACAAAAAAATATTCGCTTATGGCGAGCTATTTATGAATGAAAATCAGAATACATTCGCTATAACGACAACGGAAATTCTCGAAAAGCATCTTTTCCTTTCCCTTTTCTTTATGAATTATACATAAAGTGGACCGGAAAGGGTGACTTTTTTGTAATGTCTTCATCCTATTCATAGCTATTTATAAACGGGCCCTGTCGGTTTCTCCCAATAGATGAGAGGACCACATGCTGTATTTTATTTTCTTATTATCTATGTAGGAGGTGAAAAACACCTATTTTATCCAAATAGTGGACAACACATTTTATTTTTAGGTGTGCTGATTGGGAAGGTGGTGCATGACCGCTGATTTTGACATCGTCGTTATTTTTCTGGTAAACATTCCTTTCCCCCCCCCCTCCCCTCTCTATTCTTTCTTGGCATCTTCCAAAACTAGGCTCAGGGCAAGCAGGTCTTGAACATTTTCTGTGTCGTAAGCTGTTTTTCTCTGGAAGATCTCGAGGCTTCTTTTAGGCCAAAATTGCATGAGTGATAGTCTTTGATTTTTTGAACGTTTTTATTTTGTTATAGAAAAAAAATTTAGCAATCGAAACAAAACATTAGACTTTATTCAAATGTGAAAAAAATAATGGAACAAAAAGTGAAATCGCAAAAAATTCGAGCTTCCATCGTCAATTTCGTTTTTGTTTGTCATACAATCAGCATTGTGTATGCATAAGAAATTAGCTCTAGATGCATATTTCAGCAAAAGTAGTTCAAAATAAAAGGAAAAAGAAAAGTAAATTTGTATCTAGTTTTTGTTTTTTCCCTCATTTATATGTTCCAACAGTCCGAAAAACCAAAAACTTTTTATAACGCGAAGTCCGTTATAACGGCAATCTTCCATCTGATTATGAACTGCCGTTATAACTGAGTTTTACTGTATTTGAAATGTGAACCTTAGTCACCCGGCTGATATCAATGTGATAATCTTGCTGTTTACCCATACTGGAGTGTATATTTGTCGACGTTCTCAGCACCGATGGATCCTGTATGGAAATTCAGATATACCTGCTGAAAGTAAGCGTCAAAAACTTAATATAGCTTTAATATAGTCTCACAGAGCAACAAGTCAAAAAGTTTTTAGTTATCAAATCGTCAGTGTCAATGTCGAAGCCGTTTGTCATCCAGCTATTCGTGAGCATTGGCATATAGATGGGTGACACGGAGTACTCTGTTGGACGAGAATAACGTTCAGTTTTGGCACCCACCATACGCGCTGAGAATCTCAAGGTAAGCAATTCCATCTACTACTTTTTTGTGAAAAAAAAATACCGGCTCAAGGATGCAGCATGGAAAACTCTAATTTTAGGTAAATCCCTCACGTATACGTGACCATATTACATCTTCCATAATATCATGAGGTGACTAAGAATTTTTGCACAGAGAATTAATAAAATCTTGAAAATGCATGCTCTGAAATCATAAAAATAATTTACGCATGTCTGTAAGGACTGAATTCCATATGAAAAATATTGATGTGTCTTTTGCATAATAAGACCATGAAGTTACTCGATATGTGGAACCAACGATGACCGCTCGAATAAGGGCATTACCTTGCATACACGTACATATAAATATCGGTTAATTGGCACAAAAGTTTAGGAAAAACACGTGTTTTTCCTTTTTACTATAGATATACCATCATAGCAATTTCCGATGCCTTTAAAATTTCATTTGCACTTGTGACTTCATTCCGATCCATAACAAAAACTATATTTTCTCTAAAATCTTTACAAATAAAATTCACGTGTTGAAAGCTTTGAAGATTTTTGTAACACCTTGGCCGATCGTAAGGATTGGATTGAATTTTGAATTTGCTGGCGCAAGGACCAATTCGGTCAAACTGCGCCAAAGAAAATGACCATATAAAAACAAGAAAAATTGTCCCTTTGTCATATCGAAAAATAAGACTGCTCATGATAAAAAGCAATGGGAAACGTAAAACACTGACATGAATTGTAAAAAGCTACTTATAATTTGTTGCAAAAACCAATGGCTTTGATGAATTTAAAAATGCGAGATGCATCGCAATGGTCAGATAAAATGTCGTGAAGTGAAAGATGACTCTGACCAGATGTGGTCTCGATCGTAAGGACGCTTGAGTTTCAGAAATGTTAAATTTTCACAAGAAATCACGTAACTCTGAAATCGCGCAACTCGGGTTATTACATTAATTTTAACCCTTTCAGATACGAGCATTCATTTTCTGGAATTTTCAAAAGGGTTTTGCATTTTTTATCCTCAAAAAATGCATTGAAAATATAAATGTATTTTTCATTTTATTTTTTTTTCTCTCTCTCTCTCCCTCTCTCTCTCAATTTTAAAAATAATAATCACTCTTTTTGGGAAAAAAACATTACGATGACTTTAGGACATATATTAAGCTGTTTTACTGTTACACATACCATTAACATTCTCCTCCCCTCATAGCTTCATCACAGAAAAAGGATGTTGGTTCTCTTTAAATAATATTTCAAATTAATATTTATCTGAAAGGAACCAAGTAAAGTTTGACAATAGGTAATTGGATATTAACATGTCACATGTACTAATTAATATGGAAAAAAATACAATTATTTCAATAAAAATCCCACCACTTTTCAACAGTTCAGATGTCGGTATATCTTAATAATGTTAAAAATGGCGCTTGGTCAAAGCCTCTTAATAGTATCTAGGAGGCTTTGGCTTGGTTCCTTTTATATAAAAGCCGTCCAATTAATTAAGTGAAAAGGTTAAAATTGAAAAAAATGAAATCAAACCATACATTAAATGACGGTGACTCATTGCAACATTAAAATCTTAATATGTGTAGATGAATCAAAAATGTCAAAATAAAAAAAAGCATATCATTATACATTTTAGATTTTACAAAATTTCTCGATAACGCATTACTGCCCTATGTTTGTTTTGAAAAACCTCGTAGCAAACCGCTTTCATGAGCGTGCGTTATATTGCGGTACCAAGATATTGATTCTGGAAAGTATTAAAGCATAATCAATTCTATTGGTGAGGAATGTATAAAAGAAACAAAAAGCCGTTTATCTCTCAATATGAATAAATGTCAGCATATCTATTCATGTTAATGGGTAGATTTGATAGATATAATGTTATATCCATCTCTATATCCCTTTCAGACCCGAGCATTCATTTTTTGTAATTTTCAATATGTTTTTTTGCGCTTTTGATACTCAAAAAATTCATTAAAAAAATAAATGCAAGCAAATCTTTATTTTTAAATTTTTTTTTCTTCAAATATCCAATTTATTTTGATTGAAGAAATAGTTCACTTCGTTCATTATTTTTCAAACAAGATGATGTAACGTATATTCATATTCACATGCAATTTTTTGCATAATTTTATTGCTAATTTTTATGTAATAAATCACACTTTTCCCGGAAGCACTTTTTCTTGGAATCCATCTTGAAAAACCCCTGAAAGTTCAACTTTAAGTGTTGCCCTCTGATGAAAGCCCCCATAAAGTTTATATTCACCATATCTCGGAATTAGACGTTTGGACGAGGTTGTTTCGATTCGGCCATTCGGACACCACACATTTGGACGCTGGCTGTTTGGACACCGTCTCGTGAGCGCGTCCAATCAGCAGGATCATCAGTTACTCTTTTAACGTCTTATTTATTTAATCTTTATTTTACTTTTTTGTTCTTTTATTTCTATTTTAATTATTTTGTTTTTCATTTCCACACATTTTATTTATTATTTTTTATTTTAATAATATCAAGTTTAATAACGCATTAAAAAAAACCGTAAAAACACACCAATGAAAAATTTAAATCATAAAATGCATAAAAAACGTAAAATATATATAAAAACAATTATTATATATATCACATTAATAATCACATTGAGTTATAGCATAATCACTAGAGCCCGGAAATTTAGACAAAATGTCATAAATTCCTCTTTTTGCTCATTTTCGAACTTTTTTTGTAAAAATGTTTTTTTTTGTTAAATTTTTCCTGCTATAAATGCGCCATTGTTTCACCATTTATGCGTAAATTTCAGAGGTCATATTGTGTAAAACTTGGATAATTTGAGCATTGAGAACAAAATAATTGCTCTTTTTAAAATTGTCCAACTATTAGTATTAATTATCATTACAAAGGAGCCTAAGAGATAGGAAACTTGTTGTTGCCATGAATTCATTATGCTTCGACGAATGGTGTTAGACATGAATGTTTTTGTTTCAGACGAACGCAGCCCGTGTTTGAGAAAATTTAGGAGTTTGTTTCTGCCACATGCTTCACATAGCATGTCTTGCTCACACATCGGACTTTACTACCAGACGCGCCCCCGCTCCACATCTGACATAGATATCAGAGCGTTCCTGAAGGTTAGACACACGCCTGGAGATTCAGCAAACATTCTTTTCCCAACGAATTGGACTGCATTCTATATGTATAGCTGACCGATGATTGTCCCAAGAGATCAGCAGTTATTATCATGGCTCACACAAGGCGGAATAGGAGCAAACAGGGCTCTATAGCTCTGGAGCCCATTTTGTTTTTTTTTGCACCCTAAATGCACTGCAAATAACCATTGCCAGTTATTTTACATGCATATTTAATATTCGATCAAACTTTACAGAGTCACCCTCAAGGGTGTGCGACAGACGTGGTCATACAGGGCCCCGCGCTTGAAGGGGTCCTGCATAAGTAGTAATATAAATAAATAAATAGACATTTAAGTTTTTTGCAACCATAAAACAAGGTTTTTGAAAAAAGTATTTCAATTTATAAAAACGAAAATTAATTTTTAAATAATACAACAAATAAACGAAAATTATTCGTAACTCTAAGACCATTTTTATCTTTTCTATTTTCTCTACAGATTCCGCGTCTGGCAATGGTGGCCCTGGAATTTACCTAATTTTGAGGAACCACTATCATTTTATTTTTGGCATAAAATCAATTTAACTCGGGTAACAATGCAGTTATTGTAACCTAATATGGAAACAGTAGACGAAGTAAAGTGCAACACCAATTTTTCAGCTGGTTTTCGCACTCTTAATACCTTATAGCTTTTAGTCATTTTTCTTTTCTTCCATTACTTAAAAATGCCTTTTTTTAAATGCCTATTTTAGGTATTTTTAGTACCTTTTTGCCTATTTCGACCATTTTTAGTGCTTAAACTTCCGGGCTCTAATAATCACATTAAGTTATAGCACAAAGTTGTAGCGTACTCTATCATTTCTCGATTACTGACGTTCTCATATTATTGCTACGTCGAAACGACGGCGTTCAATCAGCCGATATCCAAACGGCACGGGTCCAAATGTCACGCGTCCAAACGTGATGTACCGCACCATATTTCTAACTAAACATACACAACGCTTTAAGTCGGCTTAACTCCCTGATATCAAAAGAAAAAAAATTCTACAATAACAAAAAACAACCCAACGCATTTGTGGTACCGGGGTCTGAAAGGGTTAAGCATACAAGCCCACTAACAACACGTCTAGCTCAATCCTGAATCCAAACTAAGCCCTTTGTGGTGTTAAAATTTTCACAATCCTATATCACTCGATTCCTTTTAAGACTACCGCTATTTAAACCGATAAAAAAAAACTTTCCGGAATTAGTTATTTTCTTAAAATCCATCCAGGAAACTAAAAACTACAGCCTATCATCAAATAAGATTTATTATAATGCCTCAAGAAAGGGTGGGTATAGTGTGTTTCGAATATATATGATAGGTTAGAAATGTTTCCAATAAATCCTTCGTGTACCCGTGCGATCATCAATGATGCTTGAATCACTCGGGGCGTCATCGTATCGCCTCCTGTTAATGGAAATCACTATTCTTATGGGGGGGGGGGGAAAGAAAGTCCTGAGAAAAATACTTAGATCGTTTCCTTAACAAAATTTACTTATATCCCTTAATCAGATTATAACGTATAGCCTGTTAGCGCAAATGCTATTACGAGAGTTGCTGGGTTATAAAACCCGAGCATTATAACTAATGTATGCCTCTTTTGAATGTCGTTAGCGGTCTGCTAACCTAGTTTTGTCTGGCGTTGAGAATAGGAAAAGCGAAAATCCTAAACGCTTTTTTTTAACACTCCAGTGAACATTATGATGTATGTGAGTGCGTCTATGATTACGATGTTATGAGCGGAATCCTTAAAAAGGAAATTTACTGTATATATATGTTCTACCGCGTTAAAAAAGACATGAACGTTTTCTTTTTGTTTAAAAAAACCGTTTTGTGGAGCCCCCCGAGGTAAAGATTCTCAATTGCGACCGACAACCTTGTCTTTGAAATCAGTCCATACCAAAAAAGTGTCCTACATTTGACTTCTAAAAAAAAAGACAGTAAAGAGACAAACGGGAACTGTCACCAGCGCTTTATAATAATCTGTTTTCGTTGTTTTTAAGAAACCTTCAAAGTTTAGTTTTTAATTTTTCTTGTTTTTATCTATTTATTATTAACAACAAAACACAGACACAATAAGATACAATATAAAACAAAAATGAATGTGAAAGACAACGCCTGCACTCTATGCAGCTCTTAGGGACCCACTTGGCCGTCCTGGAGCGTAAAAAAATTCCTTTGTACAATAAACAGCACGCTATTGATTTATTTTAGACTTTTAGAAGTAGTTAAAATTTTGCCGTGGTTGCCTATTTATATTTTCGATTACTGTTTCAAAATTTGATATGGGATTTGCAAATATAAAAATGTTTTGAGGACAGATATTTTCTGGATTTTATGAGGTGAACTCGGGAAGAAAAGCTTTGCTGTCCATACTTAGAATAAGACAACTATAAATATTTTTTATGGGCATTGTATAATATTTTATCATGTATATATAGTTTTATAATTGCATTATTAATTGGGGATTGTTGTATTTCAGAGAAATATATAACATCCATATTTGTTATGGGCATCTTTTCCTTAGCCACCTATTTGGGCATTTTGCCTGTTATGGCTTGTATTTGTTGAGAAGTCATCTGGTCGGAACTCGAACCCAGGCCCTCTTACATTCCGTGCACGCATGTTACCATTTACACCACTGGAGACGAAGGGTCGTGTCTCTAGGGGTGTGCATGGTAGAATGCTTATCCGGAATGCATGAGGGCCTGGGTTTGGGTCCCGGCGGAGACTTGATGACTTTTCTTTCCGAGTTCACCTCTGCATGAAATCCAGAAAATATCTGTTTTCCCGATATTTTAGGCTGAGAAAAATCCGTCTATCTCTGTAAAAATTTTTTCCTTGAAATGTTTATTTATTATGAAGTCTGATAATTTTTTTCTGAATTTGTTAGAAATGGTTGGTCCCAGGTATTTTATACTTTTTAGAATGAGATATTTATTTGTTTTTTTTGGAGTTGAATGCATTAAATTGTATCTAGTTCAGGTTCTATCGTTGTTATTTGCTAGAAATAGATCATGGTTTTAGCAATGAAAATTATTTTATACGCATAAATTTGCCTTAGATAAAGTGTTAAAATAAAGTCGATTTGCATTATTTAATGTTATTATCATGCCATTTGGGGGGGGGGGAATAGAAATGTTTTGAATAATGATTAAAGAACTTGTTTTAAATCGTAAGAAATGTGAAAGGAAACTCAATAAGGGTACGATATGGCCATTTCAATAAAGGAATCACAGTTTTATGGAGAGTTAAGTTAAGTTTCAAATTTTTCATAGCCATGATTGCCGTGGAAAGATCCAAAAGTTTAGGGACTGGGAATGAAATTAATTACCTGTCACGAATAATTTATAATAATGACAGCGCCAAAATGAATCCTCAATCATATAGCTGCCGTAAAAATCTTCGATTCTCTGCAACAGAGCATGGGATTCTCGCTGAAAAACATGGATAAGAAATCATTCAAAACCACCTATATATATATAAAGTATTGATTTAATACTTATAATTGCATAAAATTACTACGATGCGATTGAAATGATAAAATTCGCATCTTCATAAATGAAGCGCAAGCCAATATGCTGAATGATGTCAAATGATGTTCCGAGACACATCATTTCGGGAATAAGTCCTCAACGTTCATATATCAACAAATTTACAGACATCTCACAAGAACTTATTGATTTTGAAACAGTCATTCAAATACAAATACAAATACAACGCCACAACAGGCAAATTGCCCAACGAGGTGGCTGACTTAAGAGTCTAAGCAAACTTTTAATTGAAAATTGAATGCAAAAAAATAATATACTTCGTCCGGAAAATAAATTTCGTACGCTTTAACTTTAACTAAATTAAAATAATGAATCCAAAATCGAAAATTTTTAAGGGAATAAAAAAAAAAGACATTTTGGACAGCTAAATTATTTTTCTTCTTTCTTAGCGAAAAGAAGTTGATTGGACGACGATGACCTTATATACCTGGTCACGTGAAAAATTTCTGACAAAAAACTTTGACACTCGCACATGCGCAGTGAATATACAGTAGTATACCTGGCTATAAAACAAACCTGCCAAAAACTCCATGACAGACAGAATTTTAAATAGATTGAAATTAAAATGAATGCAGTTGAAAAAAAAAGCATTAAAAACTCACGTGTCACATGATTAACGCACCAAAGTTTTGGAATAATAGAACCTGGGAAAAAATACAAAAGTATCGCAAGAAAATAACAACGTGATTTCCTGAATGACACTTAGTGAACTGGTGCAAAACTACGCATCACCCAAGTACAAAAAAAGTACATCTTGTGTCCAAACAACACGGCATAAGGGGCCGTTCAAGTATTACGTAAGCAAATTTTTAGCCATTTTTGACCCTCTCCCCCCCTTGTCAGCATAATTTCGTCGTCACTGCCTCCTACCTCCTAACGCATATTGATGGGATCAGAAACGCACGCGGGAGGAGGGGGATAGGGGGCTCGCGCGCCTCCCCAGACGAAATTTTTTTTTCATGCAAAAAAAAATATTAAAAAAAATTAAAATTTCGAAAGAAAATACCTTTATATGTTATTATAATCGATTTCTGTTAATTTTAATGCTATCTGAAAGGAAAGCACCCAAAATTTCTCTTTAAAATACTCATTGCGACCCACCCTTTAAGACATATATGGTAAACCCTTGGGCCGCGGACCAAATGTGGCCCTGAAGGTTATCTGATGCGGCTTGCCCCCCCCCCCCTCAAACCTAATTTTGTAAAAATGGCGGTAAAATGGCGGTTTTAATCACTTAAGCGGCACATTTTTACAAATCGCTTAAATGACCCGTGGCTCAATTCCAGAGCATTTAAGTGTCACATTTTGAGATCATTGAAGTAGATCTCAAAGATCACTTTCACATTCAGATCACCTAAGTAACCCGCGACACAGTTACAGAACACTTAAACGATCCGTGACGCATTTAGAGATCCCCCGAGTGTCATGTGGCACAGTTTTAGAGCACTTAAGCGACCCCCAGTGCGGTTCTACATCACTCAAGTTACCCGCGGAACATTCCCAGATTACTTAAGTGATCCGTGACATAATTACGGATCACTTGAGTGATGCGTGGCACAGTTCCAGAGCACTTAAGCGGCCCGGAAACATTTCCATAGCACTTGAAGGATCCGTGAAACATTTAGAGATTACTAAAATGGCTTTGTAGGGGACTTACCAATAGGGAGAATGTTAGTTCAGGTGCCCAATAACTATCCAAAGGTTTTTTTTCGTTTTTGGCGCACCGAATAAGTTGTCATTAAGAATATTTCATATCTTCATAAAGGGTGGTTGATGACGTAAGCATCAGCCAAACCCCCTCCCCCCCCCATCGATGCTGACGTAATACTTGAGTGACCCCTAAGAACTTCAAAAGCATAAGAAATTTCAGATTCCGTTAGAAATAAAAGAAATACAAAAAATTGGTCATAGTACCATCGGACACCCCTTATTTAGCATCATGCAAGAAAGATGACACTAACACGACAACGTACGGTTGTCACAATGTTCTGCAACAATTTTTGTCACTATTTACTATGGCCATATAAGTGATTCGACTAAAATTCATCTTATTCCAAGTGCAGAAATTCGACTAATATTTCCTCGGGTCCATTGCATTAGAATGAACGAGTATAATAAAAATATTTTTGATAAAGCCCAATTGTGTCTCTTCAAATTTAAAATACATCAATATCAATTCAGAATGCCAGACTAATGTCAAAAGCAAAGAACATGTTGAAGAAGGACTGACAGGGAATGTTATGTCCATATCCAGTATATATATATATCACTTGATGTCAATGTCCATTCGACCGAAAATACAACTTTTCCTCTCAACACAAAGATGGGATACTACCAAAACAGCGAAGCTTAACAAATTATCGACAATCGAGGTAATCAATCCAGAGAGGTCAGCAATTCAGTCGAATACTTATGTGTTGGACATATGGGACATGGATAGATGAAAAAAGGGAAAAGATGACCGATGTAATAAACACAATAATTTGTAAGAAATAACCTATTATTGTCGATCGTTACTAAAATTGTTCAGCGTTTGAAAGCTATACCGACTAATCCAAAAAAGAAACAATTACCGACGTTGTGGCCATATAACAATTGTTACAGCTACTCATGTCCATTTTACTCAAATTTAGAGCACAGTAATCGAGTTAAAAACCGAAACTTTCAAGACTTGGACTGGTCAAAAAATGCGGAGTTTTTTCGCTTTTTCTTTCCTCTATTTTTCTCTTCACAGTACGTTGATTGCTATGTATGATGATGATGACGACTTGGCTGAAAGATTTTTCGTTCAGGAGAGATTGAGGTCATTATCACCCGACCTTGGTTTGACAGTGCCTTGTTGTGGCCATTTCGGCCTTCCTCCGTCCACTACCTTGGCGAAAAAGCTTTTTGCATCATTATTTTCCGCGGCTGTACAGCATCATTTTTTTTTGTAGTTAGTTGTTATCACTGGCTATCATTGAAAATGTCGTTTAGAAACACACAATTGTTTTTTAAAGCCCTCGTATAGGGTGGGCCTCAAAACCTCTTCTTTTTTACCTTTCGCTGAGGTTGTTGCACGATAGACAGAGTCCTTTATTTATGAGAGTGTCTGTATATATACGAACGTTTGGGACGATGAACCGGACAACCTAACAATTTGCGTACTCATCGTAACAAGGAACGTTTCTTTTCTCTCAGTTTTACGTTGAACCGACAGATTCCGTCACAACGAGAGCTCTTGTAGCCTTGCCTATTCTTTCGTACCTTCCCCTGAAACAGGGGTCTTCAAACTTTATTTAACAGTCACGAGCACCGTCTGTTCCCATCACCAGAACAGCACCTATATGACAACCCTGACGTGTATGCAAACTCTTATCAGAAAAATGTAAAAGTGGATCGAATATAAAAGTGGACATTCTTAAGGTGGTATTCACTGACATGGTTTAAACCGTGGTCACTATTTTTGGATAGGAGGTCGACACGGATTGGTTAAATTCAGGTTTTCAAGTTTTTAACCAATCCGGGTCGATCTCCTACCCAAAAATTGTGACTATAGTTTACAAACCGGTGATTCTGAACCTAGGGATACATGGCCCCCTTACAGTTCTGGGATATTGTAAGTGGACCACGAAAGAAAACCAGATTAAAGAGAAGCTACGACAAGTGGTGAAGGGGCCACAGAGATCTGTGAAGAAATAAAGCTACCAAATGAAATAATGGTGTGCAAAAATATGACTACTTTCCGAATCCAACATAGAACCAGGTTCGCGCTTTTATCTCCGTCCGAGTTCAGTAAAGATTGTAAATTAAAGTAAGCTTCATTGAAAATTTGGGCATTTTTGTAAAAAGTTGGGCAAAATTATGGGAAAATACAGAAACGTTCAGTATATACGGCTCACACCAATCAGCAAGTCAAACCGTCAAACATGTAGGCCTAATAAATTAAAAATAGCTAGGTATCAATAGAACAACAGACAAACATTTTCTCAGCGTGCTAACCTCTAATTCCATTAATTTATTTGGAAAAAACCCTAAAAATGAAAGCAAAAGCATCGAAAAAGTATCGTTATATCCAAGGTAGTTGCATTTCATCGACGTTGTGAGCAAGGGTAATTAAAATTATTCTCTATGGGAATCTGTCGATATATATATCGCCTATTTTTGACGTTATAGCCGAGGTGCTGTTATAACCAAGTTTGACTGTAATTTATTCTGCTCTCTATTACAGGTTTCTACGAATATAATTTTCAGTTATTAGAACGACACTATTTTCTCCAATTATCCTCATGTCTATAAGAGACCAGTGTTAACGAATAAGCTGTCACAAAATGCAAAATACAGGGGGATTACAAATACAATGCCTACTCAGACGTATGTAGCGCCCATTCTGGTGGAAGTATTTTGATGAAGCTTGGTATATAGGATATATGGACTACGGGGAAAAGAAAGATTTAATAAAAGAATAGTTAAATTTTTCACCACCAGTTCAAAAGTGGCGCTTTTTTACCACAGCTATCTCTTTTCTATGGTCCAAATAACGAATATACCAGGTATCAATAGAATACGTCAACCACAACGGGCACTATATAGGTCTGAGTGGTGTCAGTATAATAAAACTGACACTACTCAGCTAAATAATACTGACACCACTCGGACCTATGTAGCGCCCATTGTGGAGAACGTATTCCACTGAAACTTGGTATATACGTTATTTGGACCATCAGAAAAAAATAACTGCGATAAGAAGCACCAATTTTTCACCTGATGGTCAAAAATTGAACTATTATATTTCTTGAATCTTTCTTTTCCCCATAGTCCATATACCCATATACTATTGGTCTTCAATGTTTTACTCTCGAGGGCCACATAAAAAATTTTCGCGTTCCGCGGGCCACTTATTAATGGCGTAGGGTGTGCAAAGACGATAAAAAACTAAATATATTTCAAAATATTTTTAAAAATTTGAATATTTAATTCAATTAATTTTAACAAATATTAATTTTAAACGATATAAAAAGAACATTTCAAATTACAGTCGGCCCCCCGTATTCGCGGGGGTTACGTTCCTGGGGTGACTGCGAATACAGAAATCTGCGAATAACCGAAACCATAGGTTTTTTGTTTTTCTCGTTTATTGAACATCATGAGAAGAGAACAGGTAGAAGGGAATGTAAAAGAGTGTGCAGCGGTTGTTGGCGATGTTTTCTGAAAGAACATTGTGATTTCTGTTTGCTGTTTTTTCTTCTTCATATTATCAAGTATGTAAGTATGTTGGTATATGTTAACAAGGCTTCCTCTACTAATTTCCCTACATGTGAAGAACGTACGTATGTCATGAAAATAATCTATTGCTAATTTGAACTTGTGAAGCCCTTTCGCTATGTTACTCATGGCGAACTTGTCTTCTACTTAAGAGCTGCCACGGCTCTAGTTATGGCAGTAATGGCATTAGTGATAATGTAATTCTTCCATACCTTCAAGACATTTTATACATTGGCATCTTCTATTACGTGCACAATCATCTCCATTGAGTGGCGTGTATAGTGAGCCTTGAATGTTATCTTTACCCCCTGGTCAAGAGACTGAATGATAGATGTTGATTAGGAGGGATATAAAGGACTTCCACACCATCCACCACCTTGGAACACATTGACATCTTGTTGTTCAGGAACATTATCCAGTATCAAAAGAACTTTGAATGACATGTCTTCACTCTCAAGGTACCTCCTGACTTCTGGATCGAAACACCATTTAAACCAATCCAGGAAAAGTGCTTTCATAGTCCAAGCCCTTTTATTGCTCATCCAAAATAATGGGAGTTTTGACATCCTTTTTCTTCAATGCTCGTGGATTCACAGATTTGAAAATTACGGTGGGTTTTATCATGTACCCATACGTATTTGCACAAAACAACATAGTAAGTCTATCTTAAAACCAGGCGTTCGCTTTTCTTCTTGATTGATGAATGTTCTTGCGGCATTTTTTTCCAAAATAGTGCAGTTTCGTCAGCGTTAAACACCTGCTGAGGTGCATAACCCTTCTCTTCAATAATTTTCTGCAAAGTCTTTCGAAATTCTCTAGCTGCCTCGTGCTTGGAAGAGGCTTGATCGCCAGTGATTTTTGCACTGCGTGATCCATTTCTTAAATCTATGAAACCAACCTTTACTTGCATAAAGTTCTGATGAAATAGACGTTTCACCAGCCCTTCCCTTTATAGAAGCGTAAAATGTTATCGTTTTATTTTCTGTTATAATATTACAATCAATTGGAATACCTTTTTTTGTAGTAGTCTTGTACCCACAAAAAAACAGCATTTTCAGTACGAGAAACACATGGATTCCGTAGGCGATGTGAAGTTTCCGCTGCCACAGGTGCAGCTACAGCAACGGCTGAACGAATTTCAGACGAAACAGGCATTGTAACCTCTTTCCACGGCTCAACCAGCGTACTTCTGTATAATAAATGACGTCGCCATGCTCAACTTACAAATCCTCTAAGAATTTTTGAAACTGTTTCTGTGGTTAAATCCTTTCGATCGACTGAAATTAACCGCTTTCACTACAACAGACATTGCATGTTCAAACTTGGAGAAAAACTTTTTTGCACAAGTTTTCTTGGTGTATGATGCAGTAGAAAGCCATCATCTTCGTATTTCCGCATTTCTCGGCATCTGACATTATCAATGTGATTACCCCTGCCTTCTGACCGGTCATATAGAGGGAGCACCATCTGTAGTTATGGCAGATATATTTTCCAACTCACATTTGACCAATGTTTCTACGAAACTTGAATTCAAGTCGGAACTTCGCCTTGTACCCTTAAGTTCAACAACATTGGATAACTCCTCTACAATTTTAAAGCTTTTGTCAATAACCCGAATGAAAATGGCTGCTTGTGCGGTATCTGTTGCATCCGTCGATTCATCCATAGCTACTGAGTTAAACAAAAAATTTCTCACATTTGGATTTGAAGGTCGTGAATACATCTGCTGACAGATCCTCCACGCGTCTTGCTACTGTCACATCAGACAAACTAATGTTCGAAACAGCTTGAGCCTGTGATGCTCAAAGCACTTCAACTGCAGACTGAAGACATTCTTTAAAATTCTCCATCAATGAAGGGTTTCCCACGTTTCGCAATTTTCTCTGCTATTACATAACTGACACGAACAAAATTTTCAGACTTTTTATTTCTTCCGAAGAACAATGACTGTTGACAGTTCAGCTTCGATTTCAGTTCATTGATTTCGAAGTTTCCCTCCAATCCAGAATACTTCGCACTATGCTTGGTATCGAAATGTCTCAATCATAATATTGCATTTTTTTCATTATGGCTACGCTCTCATTGCAAATGAGGCAAACTGCTTTAGCTTTGGGTTCGTCGAAAAAATAAAGGGATGACCACCTTTCCTGAAAAAAAAAATCCCACTATTTCTTCAACTTTCCTTTCTTTGCTGTCACGGTTTACCATCATGCACTCATTTAAAGACTAAAAAGGCTTCTGACCAAAGGCTTCAATGACCAAAACACAAGTAAACTAACTGTACCAATTATACAAATCATTCTTCCAGCCAATTAAGATGCATACATCCACCTGCTCCTTTCCCAACCATGCACCCGAGAAATGCTATGGAAATTCCGTTCATTTTAGCTTCTTCCCACTAAAGGAGGATGGGATGTACGCAAAGTTACATTTATGATGAAGAAGTATGTTCTGGTTTATTTTGCATTTAAGGTCTTAGTAAGAAGCTAAATGCTATACACTCATCAGCCTATCCTTGTTATAAGTCTGTATGAAGCTGGGTGACATTTTTTTTTTGCCAAAACCTTCGTTTTACCCTATTTTTGAATGATATTCCGTCAATCGATCGAAATGTTTTGGCGGGTCACAAAAATATCGACGGTGGGCCACGGGTTGAAAACTCCTACTATATATACGAAGTTTCATCAAAATATCTCCATCAGAATAGGCACTACATACGTTTGAGTAGTGCCAGTTTATTTATAACCACCCTGTATAACCTGGAAGAGAAAGTGGTAATGAATCGATAACCTTGAGTTTCATATACAACCAAAAGATCATAATATGTGATTACAACTGTAATATCCAGCGATTCGAATTCATTTAATACAGGAAGTGTCACAATAGATATAACCGAAAAGTTACTAGACTGAAACGTTTTTTGTTGTTTTTTTTTCAATGATAATAAATAGATAAACAGCTGAATTCGACAAGAATAATGTCATCGCAGGGTTGTACGCATATTCCATCTGTTTACGAGTTGTAAAAAGGGATATGTAGAACCCAATGACGAAGAATGTGGTGCGGTTATCTCTGGTGCGAACTTCCGCTACATACTCATATCCTGCCGGACACAAAGGAGCTGAATCTTAATTATGGGGGGGGGGGACACAATGTGCAAACGGACATGAGAAGGCTTTTTTCAAACTCTCGATGCAACAGCTGGGCTGAGTTTTAGGGAATTTATAGAATGAGTAAGTTCTCTCGCGCCATCAGTTCAATTCCATTTACATTTATGATAACCCTTTCATATCGCGGTGCCACAAATGTGTGGGTTGATTTTTCTCATTGTAGAATTTTTCTTTTGACCTCAGGGAGAGTTAAGCCCTGACTTGAAGGATTGAGTGCTTTTTGAGTTAGAAATATGGTGAACATGAACTTTAGGAAGATTTCATCAGAGGGCAGCACTTGAAGTTGAAAAAAAAGTGTGTTTTTGAGATATTTTCCAGGAGAAAGGGCCTCCGGGAAAAGTTATATGTATTACATAAGATTTAGCAATAAAAGTCTAGAAAAAATTCTATGTAAAGATGAATATACCCTGCAATACTTTGGCTGAAAAAGAAATTGAATTCATAAAAAAGAAATTGAAAATTTGAAAAAAATAAAGATTTGCTTACATTTACGGTTTTAATGCATTTTTTGAGTATCAAAAATGCAAAAAAAAAAAAAAAAAACTGAAAATTCCAAAAAAATGAATTCTCGGGTGTGAAAGGGTTATAGAATGCAACACAAACCTGGTAGGATAGTATTAAATATTACACTAGACAACAAATTTTGAAAAAAAAAATTCCGCGTCCTAAATGAAAACAGTCAATTCCTATGTAATTCGGTGTGCTGAACATGAATCTAACCATAAAAAAAGCTGGATTGGCTCAGGTTTTCTTTGTAATTTCATATATTCACATATTTAGTAGCACAATGCAAATACATTAAAAGGCAATGGAAAAAATAATTAATATGCAAAAAACAACATGTGCATGAATAAATATACATATAGAAACCTCGCAAATATGTAGAGACACAATATTAATATACGTAAAAGCACAACAAAAATGCACAGAAACATATATTACAGCAATAGTTCATTCACTTTAACATGGTAATATGTCTCCGATAGAAAGACTAATAGAATTTTTTCATGGTGATACAGGGTATTCGTATTCAGCAGGCCAAATACATTCAGAATTGTGGATTTGCTTGTCGGACTTTCATGCCGGTGTTCATTGTTGTCCATAGGCACCGTTCGTAAAGCACCTTTTTCACACTTTACATATTAGTATCTCAAAAACAAGAGCCATGGTGATATTCGTGTTGAGCAGAAATGTGCATTTTTCTTTGGATATTGCGCAACTCGGGGTATTACCGTATTTTAAATTTAATAAATGATCTCTATTTAATAACCAGGAGAAGTCCTCTAGTTGCCTTATTTTAAAGACTCGAATTAATTGAATATAAGTGGGTGATTTTTTTGATTTCCAATCCGCACTTTTCCTCTAATCCAGCTCGTAGGTATTCATTTTTGGAACGTGGTGAACGGTTGCGGATGGCTATCCTCCACTGGCCAACATGAATAATTATGGCAATGAAGTCTGACAGATACTTAGATGCATGATTTTTTTTTCGAACTGGTAATTTTTTCAGAGTTAATGACACGTGTAGAAAGCCGGAAAAATCGTTCAAAAATTCTATTTAGAATTATACTGCTTATACAGTGTACGGGGCTTTAAAAAGGGCGTATACAGCCTCAAAAATCGCATAAAATATTGAAGCCCCGAAATGCCTCAAAACTGCATGATTTGTTTCTCGAGCTGATGATATTTTTTTATAATTACTGGTGCGTATAGAAAACCTAAAAAATAATTTAAAAGAAATCTATCTTGAATTGTGCTGCTTGCACAGCTCTTTAAAGAGGTCGTATAAAGCCTCAAAAATTGCCCATAAGATATTGATGTAATATTACTTTACAAAATATATAACTACCTTCTTTGTGATTTACATTATATTAAGAAAAAAAATTGGGTTGCAAACTACAAGGTCAAAAAAAGAAATAGAAGCAAAACATTTTAGCAAATTAACGAAATCACAGTCAAACATGCACTGCAAAAAAAGGAGTTGTATAAATTGGAGCATCTGCCAGCCAATTCAAAATATAAAATGAAAAGAATATGACCTCAGCTTATGCACAAAAATGATTCCGAATTTTCCGATTAGACAGAAAGTGCTATCACGAATTCGGACCTGGTGAATTCCGGCAAATTATAGTTGATTAATTTGATAGAAAATATATTGATCAATCGTGAATAAAAACAAATGAATACGATATGTCATGCTATACGTTTTACATCCCAGACGCGCCAAAATCTTTATTCAGAACTTGATCACGTGGAACGGAATCAGAGAGTGCAGACTTGGTGACAAAGATGGATATTTCTCTAATCCGTTGCACAATCTCCGTTTGACCTGAAACTTATCTCCTCTTCTTTGTATTTTTTATTTTGCTTATTTGGTGTGAGCATATACAATATGAAATAAAGTAGAACTTTACAAATATTTACCACCAGTAATAGAACAAACAAAAAGTCGAAACAAATAATGTAGTAGGCGGTAATGGTATGTAGTCATCCAACTGAATCGTTCCAAACCAACCAACTAGCGTATTACCGTAGATAATGGAGTGTCGAATCTATTTCTACGTAAGAAAAGAAATAGAAACAAGAAAAATTTCTACCCTTTGGCTCTTACAGATGATTCTGAAATGTAGGCCTGAACTAGTTTTCCCAAAGAATTTTGTTGTTAAACAAATTAATCGCTTTGTCCACATATTCCTATCATTCATCTCGAAATCTGTTTCTTATATCCTTGATCTGAATTACAAACGTATTTGCTATTGTTATTATTCTATTAATTTATAAAATTTTATTTTTGGACTTTGTATCAAGGATACGATTTTTACGAATCTCTTGAAAAACAATCGTTTTTTCTTCAGTGTTATCAGATTATTCAAGTATCGCTCAAGAGAAGGGTTTGCACATTAAAAAAATGATAATAATGGTAAAATAAATATGGGACACAATTTTTTGTGGTGACCTATTAATTCATAAGATAGATGGAAGCACCTGTTCCGACAATAAACAATGATAAAAGTAACTTGATATTGAGTTTAATTTTAAAGCTCGTTTCGGCATTGTTTCCTAAGCAACTCCTGAACATTTGATTTTTACTTGTGAGCTGTTTATGAAGTTGCTATAATTGCCAGCAGAATGGCTCAAAAAGGTAAACATGTCTTCTATTTCTTTCCAAGCCAAGCAAGAGTGATTTTTGACACTTGAATTTTGGAGGGAAACACCACATGTGGCGGAGACATATTGCTGTGTATTTTAAGAATGATGGAAAAGTAAATTTCCAAACAATTAATGGCATTTTTAAACTATTGAAATCTATGCAAATTATATAAATACAGTGTACTCTCTGAAATGTAATATCCTATATTTTTGTAAATATTAACAAAATAATTTTTTTTGTCAAGTAAAAGCATTCCGTTTTACTTCATTTACTTAATATAACCCCTACAATTTTTCTCCTCCTGATATTTCAATGCTTGCCAAGTAAAAGTTAAACCAGGGGTGGTTTAGGCGAAAGTGCAAGGGGCACGCTGCACCCAAACAGCAGGTTGTAAGGGGTGGTATCGTAGGCTTCAGTTAGACAACAAGAATTTTTATCAATTTTCAATAGTAGAAACTCACACGGTATAACGCTTTTGAGCCGTACCTTGACGACGTAGATTTTGAAAAAACTGCCTGGAACTATGATGTCAAAAAAATAAATAAAAATAAATAAATAAAAATAAATAAATAAAAATAAATAAATAAAAATAAATAAATAAAAATAAATAAATAAAAATAAATAAATAAAAATAAATAAATAAAAATAAATAAATAAAAATGTAAGTGTGCATGTTGGTGCCGTCACTTGGTAATTTTTCTGGAAAAGTGAAAGAAACGCAGAGAAAAAATTCGGCTTTTCACTAGTCCGACTCTGGGGCACCAAAAACGAATGCAAGATAAATTTCTTCTAAAAGTTGCCTCGTTATAGTTCCTCTTTACGGGAATGAGTGTAGTCATGAACCCCCACACAAGGGCAGGTCTGACAGGGTTCCAGCTTGGAACGATTCTCGTCTTTTTTTGTTTTTGAACCCAAAAAAAAAATAATTCACTATAGAGAGGTCTCGCTAAAGTTCCCAGCTGAGGGGATCTGCTGCAGGTTGTGGGGGGGGGGGGGAAGGGTACCAGCTGGTGACTTAGCCGAAAAGATGATGTCACTCTCCGCAACCTATACGAAGGTTTCGACAGCTGGATGATGCAAAGATGAATTCAGGAAAGAAAATTCAACTGCCCTCATCTGGTGGCAGTGTCAAGAATTATGTGAGCGTTGGACTGAATTAGGTCCCACTGTCCATGTATGGTCCCGTCCAGTGCACCCGAGCTCTGAGGAAAGAGTTTCGTTACATTTGCAGCGTAGTAGCCTAGTGCACTCATCCGGCAAATAAGAGAACGTGGGTTCGATTCCTGGCGCAGAGGCAGTTAAATTTTCTTTCCTGAATTCATCTTCGTATCAGCCAGCTGTTGAAACTTTCGTACGGATAGCGGAGAATGACATAATCACTTTCAGTCACCTCGTTAGGCATTTTTTTTACCTGTTGTGGCCCAGTATTTATATTTGTTTGTATTTGTATTAATCTTTTTGGATAAGTCGCCATCAAATGACAGTGTCAGCAATTGTGTGAGCTTCGGCCTCAGTTAGGTCTGACCATGCATGCACGGTCCTGTTCAGTGCACACGAGCTCTAAATTCGCGTATACATTAGCTCGCGGATCACGTAACGTAACCATTCACAATTGGTTGTTCAGCAATTTGTACTGTGTTTTGAACGGTTCTTGAGCTGTTTGAACTGGACCCACCGGGAACCGATTTTTTCAAAGAACACAAAGGAGGTTTGTATATCCACGAACAGATTAGAACCAGAACCGCTACAGGGGGTCGTACGTTACAAGTTACAAGATCAGCCCACTAATGTGTACGCGCCTTTAGGAAAGAAGTTCGTTACCTTCGTATCGTAGTGAACTAGCATGCTTATTCGGCAAGTGCGAGGGAATGGGTACAATTCCCCGCAGAGGCAGTCGAATTTTCTTTCCTGAATTCATATTCGCATCAGCCAGCTGTTAAAACCTTCGTATAACCGAGTCTAAACGTAAAACAATAATGGGAGCCATATGTAAGAGCTACATCGACTGACCGTGCTCGGCATTCACAATTATTTAACGGTACGGATTCATTTCCATAAACGTTCGACACAATGAAAGAATCCCTTTTTTTTTTTTTGTCATATTATAAACTAGCGGTTTACGAGTGAATGCAAAGTACATAATACACGATGGAATGTGTGTTGGTCACCGTAACATTCTTTTAGCACCCGATACACGGATGTTTACTGCTTTAGCATAATCATTGTGAGAGCTCTCTCACAATAACTAGAATAGAATCTGTTTTTTTTCTCTCTCTCTCTCACTGCCATTGTTTTTCGTTCAGTGATATTATCATTACTATATTACACGGTTTATTTCTCTCTCCCTTTCAAGTTCAAGGTAGCCACAGAACTTACGTTACAACTCTCTCTTTTACCTCTGTCTTCGATTGTTGCGCCGTGACATTGGCCACTCCGTAAGTAGTCGACGACGAATCGAACCTTTCTCGAGAGGTCAAAGCCGTCCGTGCAACCTAGTAGCGATCTTAAGTTCCCCCCCCCCCCTCGTCCATTGCTTCTTCTAGACCATCGTCGTATCAAGAAGCGACTAAGGTGGTGGTCGTTCACGGGCCGGCAAAATTCAACCATCCGTGTTTCCGTCCTGTTACACCAGCAACCAGGGCCAAGTCAGCATTTTTCCATTCACACTCTCTCACACCTCTTCTTAGTTTATCCTATCTTTTGTTATTTTATGTTTTCTTTTCCTTCTTCTCACTAGAATCATTAAGGAAAATGATCAAAGCGCCAAAATTCCGCCAAGACAATCTTAGTAATGATAAGAGCATGGTTTATGTGCGCTGAAAAAAACGTGAAATATGCACTGACAAATGCCGGAATATACAGTACCATGGAATCTAAAATATTTGAGAAAAATGAAAACAAATACATCTAATACCATGTTAAATTATTTCACCAAAAATGAAAAGCATGCTCAAAAAGTAAAAATAAAGTATTTCAATGTGCCGATTGAAAAAAACGCTCAAATATGCACTAAAAAAACGCTGAAATATGCACTCAAAAAACGCTGAAATATGCACTAAAAAAACGCTGAAATATGCACTAAAAAAACGCTAAATATGCACTGACAAATGCCCGGCTATACAGTACCGTGAAATCTAAAATATCTGCGAAAAATGAAAACGAATCGATCCAATATCATATACCGAAGGATAGCGCAAAAAATGAAATGTATATATACCGGAAGGTCAAAAAATAAATAAAAAAAATCATAAAAATTTTGAAAATACCGTATGCATTTAAAAATACCGAAATATGCATAAAATGAAAAATATGCCTTTAAAAAATTCTTTAATATGCCAAAAAAATCAGGTATAAGTATACTGAGAAATATACGTGAAATAAAAAAAAATATGCATTTTTAAAAATGCTAAAGTTTCCCTAACAATGAAAAATATGCACAATAATGAAAATAAGTATCCATATTAAAACCACCGAGGTGTGACGTAACCTACAGTAAGAGAAAAGAAAAATATGCAATAAAACTGAAAAATATTCTCAAAAAATGAAGAACACATGAATTTAGAAGTGCAAAAATATGCATTTACAAATGCCTAAAAATGCGTCCTAAAATCAACTATATTCAATAGTGAAATATTTTCTTGGAAAAATTAAAGAAGTAGAAAATACAACGCGGTTAATAGAAAAAATGCTAAAAATATGCACTCATTCTAAAATTTTGGTGATTTTATGCACTTATATGTATTTACTATAAAAATGCTGAAATATACAAATACAAATACAAATACAAATACAACGCCACAACAGGCAAAATGCCCAACGAGGTGGCTGATAAAAAGATGCCCATAAAAATATGGTTGTCATATGTTTCAAAAATACAGCAACCCAATTAAAAATGCAATTAACACAAATTAACAAACAATATATACACATGATAAAATATTATACAATGCCCATAAAGAATACTTATGGTTGTCTTATTCTAAGAATGGATAGCTTCTCGATTTACCCCAACATGTTTATCGTATTTCTTTTTAAACGTGTCAATTGTGTTACAATTTACTACCTCCGGGGGTAAGCTATTCCATTTATTAACAACCCTATTGGAGAAAAATTCCCTGCGACACCATAACCTTGCATTGTCCCTCACCAATCGATACTGGTGTCCCCTTGTAAAAGCAGTCGATTGGCGGTGTACTAAAAGTTCATGGTCCATCCTATCCATCCCATTGAAAATTTTGAACACTTCGATCATATCTCCTCGACACCTGCGTTCATCCAATGTAAACATATTCAAAAAATGAAGTCTTTCTTCATAACTCAAGCCCTGTGTGCCAATAAGGACACGCGTAGCTCTTCTCTGCACCCCTTCAACCAAGTCTATGTCCCTCTGTAGGTATGGTCTCCAAAACCTTACAGCATACTCCAGTCCAGGACGAACTAAGCCTCGAAAAAGCGGAAGAATGACTTTAGGAGAACGCGAAGAGACCTTTTTGAAAATGAGACCAAGCATTCTATTCGATTTTTTGACAACCGCTGAACAATGTTCAGAAAACTTAAGTCGCTCGTCAATGAGAATTCCCAAATCGGTGACTCTAGTTGCATCCGGGATAGTGACACCATTCAACTCGTAAGAGAACCGTGGGTTGTTCGAACCAAAATGAGCGACCATGCACTTATCTACGCTAAACGTCATGCTCCATTCATTTGCCCATGCTGCAATCTTGTTTAAGTTGGTCTGGAGCAACTCCCTATCGCTTTCATTCCCGATTACCCCCATTAGCTTCACATCATCTGCGAATTTGCTAGTAATTCCATCGATACCCTGATCGAGTTTATCGATAAAAAGTGAAAAAAGTATGGGGCCAAGGACACTTCCCTGAGGAACTCCACTTGTGACGTCTGTCCAACCAGAGAATTCCCCGTTCACCATAACTCGTTGCGACCTATCTCTTAACCACGATTCTATCCAATTCAGCAAGTTGCCCCCTATTCCAATCTCGTGTAAACGCTTCAAGAGTTTGCCATGTTGGACCCGATCGAATGCCTTCTGGAAATCAAGGTAAACAACGTCGACATTTTTGCTCTTACCCAAAGCCTTAGTCACGTAATCATAGAAGCAAAGGAGGTTAGTTACACATGACTTCCTCTTCCTGAACCCATGCTGATTATCCGACAATACATTATTCTCGTCTATCCACTTCACAAACTGCCTTTTGATGATAATTTCCAAAATTTTCGAGAGGGAGCTCGTCAAACTCACTGGACGATAATTAGACACCACTTCTCTACTACCCTTCTTAAATATCGGAACAACGTTAGCCAGTTTCCAATCTCTCGGGACGATACCCTCAGCAACACTACTCCTGTATATCTGTGCGACTGGCCCCAACAATTCATTAGCACCTTCCCTGAGAACCCTGGGATAGATATCATCTGGTCCTGGTGCTTTGCTTGCACATACATTTCTTAGAAGATTTAGGACCTCCACGTCTTCCACTTGAATATCGTTGAGCGTTTTATTACCCCATGCAACACCCGTATATCGAATATCATTATCTCCATTAAAAACCGACGCGAAAAAGTCATTGAAAGCACTACACATGCCTACATTGCTCTCTACTTTTGAGCCTCCTATCGAGAGGGGGCCAACTGTCCCCTTACATCCATTATTGACGTATCGAAAAAATGATTTTGGGTCAGAGCCAATGTTATCTGCCAACCTAGATTCAACTTGCTTTTTACTATCCCTTATCGCTTTCTTCAACAGTCTTCTTTTATCAGTAAACAATGATAGGTCACCTCGTCTACTTTTATACTCTCTGAATGCTCTTTTCTTTTCAAGATAAAGGTTCCGCACGCTATCCGTGAACCATAGAGGGTGTGATGTACAAACACGCTTTTTTCGAACAAAGGGTATGACGTCGTGCAAAACAGAGGACAGCTTCGTACTAAATTCTTCCCATTGACTTACCACCCCTACTGATATACAATTGCATATGCACTTATGCATTTGCATATAATCCAGGTTCTACAGTAGCAATGATAGAGATGAATGCATAATTGTTACGACAATTTTTTCCTCGTGAATAATCACTTTCTCACGATTTTTCCATACAAACATAAGCAAAATAAAGTTGATATGAAAAACATTTCAAAGAAATTATTAAGCATGAAAATTATCTCCAGAATCAGGACCGCTAAATATCAGGGATCAGTAAAACGGATTTAAATGCATTCACTACGTATTTTGAATACGCAAAATACCCTTGAAATAATTTGTTTCAATAATATTATGCAATTACTGTTTTATTGATTGCGAAATAATTTCTATCAGAAAGTACGAAATTATTTCTCTCAGAATTCTTTCATTTATTTGTCTTAGAATTATTTCATTTATTTATCCTAGAATTATTTCTTTCATTTATCCCGAAATTATTCATCTATTGATTCCGAAATTATTTATTTATTAATTCCAAAATTATTTATTTATTAATTCCAAAATTATTTCTTTCATTAATTCCAAAATTATTTCTTTCATTAATTCCAAAATTATTTCTTTCATTAATTCCAAAATTATTTCTTTCACTGAATCTGGAGTTATTTGTTTTTCAATGCTTTCAACCGTTTACTGAAAATGGTCGGCGGGCCACGACAAAAACTCCTGATACAAATGTGAGCTCCTCGGGCCATTCGTTGAGAACCCCTGTCTTAACCCATTTCTGACTGAGGTTGCATTTGCACTACACTTTGTTTAAATCGTTTTTCAATCAATTTTCATACACATTTTTGTTAACATTTTTGGAAATAGAAAGGTGTTAGGAAAGACAGAGATTATTTTTTTAAATTTGTTTACAAAGAAATTTAATTGTTTATGATTTTCTCCAAAATGCAATTTTTGGGAATTTTATCCTGATTTTCAATTACGAATTTTTTTTCCATGACCACATGAACAGAACTAATTTTTTTAAAAATAGAAATAAATAGTTTTTCTCACATGTTTTTTGTCATTACGATACATGGCGTTTTCTAAAATCATGATTACTAATAATTTAAATTAAATTAAGTTAATTAATTCATATTAATTAAAACGTTTATTAATTGGAAATTTATTTTGATTACAAAGAAAAACATGCCAAATTAATTTCCAATTTTTTGAAACTTCAAATATGTTATTAAAATTTAAAAAATTGTGCAATTTGGTTATGAATTGGAGGAGTGGTAAAAACTAGGTTAAACCAGTGTTTCCCTCCATTTTTTTTTGCTATGCCCCCTAAGCATTTTGAAAAATCCTGATGCGCCCCCCCCCCATAAAAGACACACATGGGATGGGGAGGGTAATGTGGCCCAAAATGATCGAAATTGAAGAAAAAATTGTGAAAAAGGTAAAATATATATTAAAAAAAATCTTTAAATGCCGTTTTAATTTATTTCTGTGAATTAGAAAGTTGAAAACTCGAAATTTCTTGTGAGAGATTCTTTGTACTCTTCTGAAACCTTAAATTAATCTGTGTGCACCCTCTCCCGCCAGAATCCACATGGAGGAAGCCCTAAACCTGGAAAGGTCTATAATCTGAAAACCGAAACCCAACGGGGCCCGGAGTCTAATAGGGAGCCTTACAATTTTTGAGAATTATGCTTATTCTGAGATAATATTTTTCATTTAAATATGAATTTTCATTGGTACTTAAATTATTTCCTCATTTAATATGGCATTGCCTTAATTTGTGAATTATGTTTTTCATTGGATATGAATTTCTTAAATTCGAAAATTATTTTTCTATTAAATATGGGTTTTAATTAATTCTAAATTTATTCTTCCTTATCATTTATTAAGTATTATTCCTTTATTTATGAAGTATTAAATCTGATTAATTTTGAAAAAAAAGCGGTATTTTCATTCAATGTGAATTTTCATCAATTCTTAAATTATTTACTTATCAATTATTAATTATCACTAATTCTGAGATTATTTTTTCATTAAATATGAATTATTTAAATTTTTTATTATATACTTCTCAAATTATTTTCCTACTAAATATGAATTTTTCATTAATTTTTAGAAATCATTAATCATTTTTTCACCAAATATGAATTTTTGATAAATCATGATTGCCCCTTCAAAAAAATCGAATTCCACCCCCCCCCCCTTCCCAAAAAAAAAAATCATGTTGTCCCATGTTGGGAATCACGGGCATAAACGAAAGGAATACAGCCAGATGTATGATACTTGGCGAGATCGTTTTGGCGATTCTTTGCCAAAAACAGGACGGAGGATATCTTTTTTTCTACAAGCGACATCTGGTGTCGAACCTAAAAAAACCAACAACCATAAGTCGGAAACTCTGCAAGTGGACAAACCACCAGATGAGTTTATGGAAACCCACCGTCCGGTCGATAGAAAAAATTCGTTTTTCTTTACCCCAAACTGACGAAAAAGAAAATATATTTTTCAATGGAAAAAAACAGAGTAGAATGACATTGTTTTTCCTCGTGAAGAAGAATGGCTTACCTCAACGGTGAGGTCGATACCTTCACTTATTCCCGACAGAAACTATGTATTAGTTTTTTTTATCAAAGTTATATATGAAACATACTTAATTAAAAACACTAACATGCCGTTCTTCAGCGTGGCTCAGGTTGTGGATTAACAACCCTACAGGGCTTCAAACCGGTGATTAATGGTGCTATTCTCGACTAATATGATTGAACATCAGTAGTAATTTTTGTGTGTTTATGCTATATGTTCGGATAAACGAGTTTTCAAGATGATGAAAGCTATGAAAAAATCCGGTAAGTTATTCGTCAATTTTTCTCTTTAGTTTTTTCACTATTGCTTTTCTCGCTAAATTTTCAATTCAATTTTCTTCTTTCAAATTTTAATGATTATGGCACTGCTCAACACCGATTTTGTTTTCAAAGATTTTTCAGTAATTTTGGTGCACTGATTCCAAATCTGGCATTGGTTTTGTCCGATTGGCTCTAGTTTTTAAGAAAATTAAAGTAAAATTTCACTTTAATACATGATAGCAGCATACAAATCACATTCGAAGTGTGCGTTATAAATAAATACTGTCTCTTCTTCTCTCCTCTCTTTAATTTATACAATTTGGCTTTATGCAACTATAAGGCCATCCCTTGTATTTTTGATCAATATTTCTAAACAATACTATGTAAATACTTATAGATAAATTCATGAAATAGGACAAAAGCATATGCTAGTGGCAAAATAATTCAAGACTGGGTAGAACAAAGATAAATGAAATTTAGTGTTAACGGGGTGCACCACGAGGAGGCCTAACAACCTACACCCCAAAATAAATACAGTAAATCATGGACAAAGATATTGCAGTAATTTTAGCGCGCTGATTTTGAATCTGGCATTGATTTTGTCAGATCGGCTCTAGTTTTTGAGTTGAAGTGAAAATTAAATTTCAGTACTAATACATCAGCAGTGTACAAGTACAGTGTGCAAAATATAAATTAATAATAAACTTAATAACAATAAACAAAGACCACTGATGTCTGATCATGATATAAATGCAATATTTTAATAAAATGGGAAAATAAGTAAAAAATTGAAAGCAAAATATCGAAACAAAAATTAGTGGCTGTAGACTATATTGAAATGTTGGGAGAGCCATTACCTCAAAAACTAGAGCCTTTTCTCTGCAAAACCAACACCAGTTTTAAAATTGGCAGTTCCAGTATACCCTAAAATCGTTTAAATTTTCTTGGGAACATGAAAATTGTGTTTTTTCTTGAGTAGTGTAATATATTAATTATATATACAATAATTAATATAATTGGAAATGTCGTAACTCTGCACAAAATTTAAAAAAATTCATAATTCTTAAACTGTAATATGATTTTGAATGATAAATTTTCATAAAATATTGCTAAAAATTAATTTATAATTTTTTTTTAAATGTAAATTTATTATCGAATATTGTTAGCAGAAATATTTTAGAAAATGATCATTATTTTTAAAATTTTGGGACAAACTTAATTTTAAGGTGATGTGAATTTTTGTAATTTGGAAAACAAGAGAATTTCGTTTGTTGCTTCTGTAAATGAGTTTCTCTAAAATTATTTTTTCGACGTCCTCAACCCCTTAGGATTTTTTTTTCTCATCGTCCCCATCTCAATCTGACCCATAGTATAACCCAAACTTTTTCTTCCATCTCTCGCCCCTTCCTTAAATTTTTTCCTAATCGCCCTCCCCAACTCAACTCATTGTTCGGTCATGTTTGTCCGAATCGGACATGTTGTTTGGTCGGACATCAATCATGTTTGTTTGGTCATGTTTGTCGCACCACGGGTATTTCCTGCACATGAGGGCTAATTAGACCGAGAGATACCCAGGCTCTATCACACAAGGTGATTTAAGCACGTTGTCTCATGGGAACTGGGATGCCTTCGGAGATTTATTGAATATCAAAATTACATCGTCGGCCATCACTGGCAGCAAATATAAATTTTTATACATGAGCAGGTGTAATCGTGCACATCGTCAGTGAGTTCCATGCTAATTGGACCGGGTCCTGCAATTTATTGTCGGTTTCGGACTGCAGCTTTCAATATTTTCAGTTTTTTATACTCACCTATGGGATGGTGAGCTAACCCCTCGGTGTCAATCTTTTTCCGTGGTCATGTTGTCCGTATCCCTTGCACCTCCGCGTCAAGAAAGATTCTGTCAAAGACGGCTTTGAACTCTCGATTCCTCAAAACATCCTTTGGTACTTGAAGGGAGTATCTTAGCGAACTGGGCTACCGAGTCCCGAAATCAAGTCAACCCTTAGCCTCAACCCCCCTCCCATCCCAAATGGCTACATTGCCCGCTTTGGAAAACATTGATCCAATCCATAGGATCCTATGTTATACCCATTACCCCTGCTACTCACCTGGACCAGACTATCACTTCCCGCCTGAGAGGGAATATAATAAAATATCAGACTATATTCTATAAAATCTGTTGTTTACCCTCATCCTGGAACTTATACAAATACAAGGCCACAACAGGCAGAATGCCCAACGAGGTGCCTGAAAAAAGATTCCCTTAAAAAATATAGATGCCAATTAAAACAAAAATAAAGCAACCCAAAATAAGAGCAACTATCACGGAAAAACTAATACACACTAAAACTAAACTAAATAAAAAACGAATGATTATGATAAAATAAAATACTAAATGAACTATGGCGTTCACCCGGAAAGCGAAAGGACGTGGGTTCGATTTCCCGCAAGGGCAGTTGAATTTTCTCTCTTTCATAAATATATCTTGGCATCAGCCCATGCTGGAGAGTGACATAATCACTCTCCAGCCACTTTTCAGTCACCTCGTTGAACATTTTTCCTGTTGTGGCCTTGTATTTGTTTGTATTTGTATTCATCTTTTTGGATAAGTCGCCATCTGGTGGCAGTGTCGGCAATTGTGAGCTTTGGCCTGAGTTAGGTCCGACCGTCCATGCATGGTTCCGTTCAGGGCACACGAGCTCCAAGGAAAGATTGAAATATTCGTTGCCTTTGTAGTCTAGTGTCTAGAGCAGTGAATCCCAACGTGGGCGTTAACGCCCCCTGGGGACGATGGAATATTTCAGGGGGGCGGTAGAAACTACGGGTATAACATAGGATCCTATGGATTAGATTGCGATGGGACAAAAAAGGTTAGGAAACTATGGTCTAGGGCGTTCACCCGAACAGTGAAAGGACGTGGGTTCGATTCCCCGCAAGGGCAGTTCAATTTTCTCTCTTTTCTAAATATATATCTTCGCATCAGTCAGCTGTTAAAAACCTTCGTAAAATACACTGTCCATACATGGCTCCCTCTGTAGGTAAGATATATTGTAACAAATAGGAAATGATAACATGATAAAATGATAACAATGATAACCTGAGCCCCGTCTGTCCAAGAGTGAATGAGAATCATGGTACCCTAAGTAAAAATTGAAAAAACCGTCGTAAAGAGCAAGGAAAAAAAAAAAGGTTTTCGATGATTTCCCACATTTATCGACTTCGGACAATGTCGGTTCCGAGTACCTATCGTTAGTTCGGATCCTGTTAAGTGCATACGCAAAACTTGGTCCAAATAGGTCGAACGGTTCCCGATATATTTGGACGTTGAATAAAAACGTAATCAATTTCTGTCGTATGATATCGTTATCAATTTCCGTTGCATTAAAACGTTGCACTTCTAAAGCTTGTGATTTTATACAGGGTGGGCAAAAAGTCCGTAGAAACTTTAAAAATGAATAAAAACCGGAAAAAAACCAAAATAAAAAACGGTTTGCAGGGTTAGCTTCGCTAGGTCACGGGAATTTTTTCAAGACAGGAATAAAAAATAACTCAAAACAGCCGATAGGTGGCGCTGACGCACACAAGTCAAAGAAAAGATACGCAAATAACGAATAGAATGTCCCAAAATCGTTTATTACAGCAGTATGTGTTCCACATGACCACCACCACCACAGGGGATAACACATTGCAGGCGAGTCACAAATCCAGCAACGGCAGAGTGAAGCAGGTCCACATACACGGTTTACAACGGTGAAGTGGTTGTGGATTACGAGCGCAAGTTTTGCATATTTCCACCAGAGTCGTTCGCACCAACGCCACCTATCGGCTGTTTTTAGAGTTTTACCTGTCTTAAAAAAATTCCCGTAACCAAGCGATTCTAGAATTTTTTCCCGCTTCGAAGAAAAATTCCCTGCGACACCCCATCCTGTAGTTGTCACTCACTAATCGTTACTGGTGTCCCCCTTATCGAAACACTCTAATGACGGAGTATTAGTAAGTCATGGTCCATCCTATCCATTCCATTGAAAATTTAGAACTTGAATCATATCCCCCCGACAATTGCGTTCTTCCAATGTAAACTTATTCAGAAAATGAAGTCTCTCTTCATTACTTGACGGTTGTGTGCAATGTATGTAACATCATAATCACGGGACCTTCCAAAAAAATTATATATATATATATATATATTTCCCAATGGTTAGGAAATGTTGTAAATTCTACGATGAGACACGCTATATTGTCCTACGGTACATTAAAAAAAATGTAATTGATTTATACCTTAACTTACGATTTTATTTCACGGTGAGACAATGGGTCAACGTTGTTAGTGTTTGGTTTTTCGTCTTAATAACCAGTAGCATGATAATTTCGATGGTAATAAGATTTCCCTCTACATCTTTCGTGCATTAACAGGCTATGCCGTTGTCTCTTTCACTGCTTCAGAGGTTAGTTTGCGTGTAAATAACCGATCGGAAGTCTTCAGATGAATACAGGCGAAAAAGAGAGAAGAGGGAAGGGTCAGCATGTCAAGACCGTTCTGAGAATCCAAGACAAGAAGAAGAAACAAGAACAAAAATACCACATTCAAACAATTTACCTTCTTCTTTTGTTCTTTGCCAAGGATTCGTTGAACAAACGTGACCTTCATAGTCACGCTTGAACTGCCGGCCGGTACCTTGCCATTATGCCCAATCAAAACCGTAATCGGAAAAAGATTTTCTCAAGTTTAGGAATGGGTCTTATGAACACATATCATCTGTCGTGCTTCTGACACAGTTGACCTGACAGAAACGCTCCTTAATAGGCTTAAATTTGAGACTAATATTGCGTTTGAATCCAGTCGCGGTTATTAATGGTTTCGAGGGCAATAATGTCAACATTGCGAGAAATAAGTATCGGGACAGATGGGGCTATATGCACATGTATGTCTACAGATGTGTCTGTCGGCCGAACTTCCGTCTTACGTCGATCTATCGAGTTCCTTGTTGGTTCGGCACTTTGATGTCGGAGCTATTTGCACGCCTAGATTCACTGGATTAGTAGGATTGCATTTGATTGAAATAGTCATAAATATATTCGTTCAGTATTGGATCTACTGCAGGGAAAACGTGAAGTACCATTTGTATACAGGGTGATTCCTTAATTCCGTTGACCCTGATTTACTAGCGAATCGTTGATTCTAGAAGCATACTTCTAGTTGGAAAGTATTATACTAACGTGTACACCTCAAATATACGTCATTTATATTGCCAGGGTACAGTTATGAAAAAAAAAAAATCAACTTTTTATACAGACACCTGTCTAAAAAACAAAATTGGAAATTTTTTGCCCTGTCTCTCCTGAAGCTAACAAAAAAAATCCACATTTCTAAGGTCAATATTCGTTGAGATATTTAAATTAAAAATTTTTAGAAAAGTGTGGAAAGAACAGCATAAATGAGGCAAAGAAGCATTGTCTGTTAGTTAATGCTGTTCTTTCCCAACTTTTCTCTATTTTTTTAAATTCAAATATATCAGGAAATATTGCACTTGAAAGCGTGGAATTTTTCTTGTTTGCCTTAGAAGAGACATGAAAACAACTTTTTAATAGGGTTCTTTAGGACAGGGTTTTTCGTATAAAAAGTTAAGCATTTTATTTTGATAACTGTACAATCCCTTACAATATGAATGAAGTGTATCGGAAGTCTACGTTATTTGAGTACTTTCTCTAATTGGAGGTATGCCTCTAGGATTCAACGGTTCACCAGTAAAATGTGACCAAGGGAATTAAGGAATCACCCGGTTTAAGTTATGTGGAATTGAAATTTCCTAGCATTTTCTGTGTAATCTGCAATCTCACATTCCGTCATTAACAATTTTTCATATAACTTCAAATGATAGATGCCTTCGAAAATTTTGATGAATCAACGGTAAAGATTTTTTGACGTGGGCACAATTTTCAATTTTTAGAACTTTTTTTCAAACGCTCTCCAACTCAAAGCTTAACAATCCTTCAAGTCCGGGCTAAACTCCCCGAGGTCAAAAGAAAACAATTCTGCAGTGAGAAAAAGCAATCCATTTGTGGCACCAGAGTTTTTGAAAGCAGGGGCGTACGCAGGATTGACTTTTGGAGAGGGGCTTTGGGGTGACCACAAAAATGTTCTTTCCCGAGAAATTTTGAGTTACTACCCTAAAAAAAGCATTTAAATTAACAGAATTTGGCTGATATAACATTCTCAATGAGTGTTTTCTTTCGATGTTTCAATTTTTTTCTTCGAAAAATAAGGGACAAACAAAATGGATATCAGCGGATAGATCTGGCAGAGACAAGACGATCCCATTTGGATCGGTAGCGAAGGGTAAAAACCTACAAACATTGGTCATTCAACAATAGATTTCATGGCACAGAAAAATACGTATAAACATTATTCGTCAATACGAACGAATAAAAATATCCACGCTATTGAATCATCATTGAGAAATAGGTTCCCCACGGGATTGAGGTTCATTAGATGCCGTTCTTCCGGTACGGCAATTTTTTATTTCATTTCTTCTCTCTACTCTCTATTCGCATTCTCCTTATAATGAAGTTTTGTTACTGTATTGAGATTTATAACAAGCATAATAAGTCCTCTTTATGTTGATGTCCGAAGATGACTATTAATGAGATTGGACAGGTTTCTTTAAGATGTTAGAAACGACAAGCCACACAAAAGAGTTTTATATATATATATGTGTGTGTTGTGTCAGTGCTTCAGTGTTGCTATCACCTTTGTGAATGTAACCTGACAATGAAGGAAGAATCGAAAGTGGGACTTGGATTGTGTTTTGCCGAATATTTGGCCCATTTTAATGAATTTCATTCATCTTCTTCAGAGTTCTAATAGTCACTTAGTTTGCAAGCGCGCTTACAAGAATTGAATTTTTGTCAGGTATTATAAAGCAGATGTCATTTCAAAAATTTTCACTTTTCTTAAGTTTTGAATATGGAATGTTTGACTTGTAATATTCAATTCTTTGTTCGTCAGTGTTGTTCTCAAGCACAACAGGAATTTCTCGCATATTTAAAATAAAGCATTTATATTTTGAACTCGTTTCGGCATTGATGCGTCTAAGCAACTTCTAAGCATTCGATTTTTACTTGTGAGCTTTTTATGAAGTTTTTATAATTACCTGGCTTAATGGTATACGCCTCCTATTCTTGACAAATACAAATACAAGCCCACGACAGGCAAAATGCCCAACGAGGTGGCTGAGAAAAGATTCCCATAACAAAATTCGGATATCATACATTTCAATTCTAAAATACAGGAACCCAATTAAAAATGCAATTATAAAAACTAAAAAAAAATCATCTATATACACATGATAAAATATTATACAATGCCCGTAAAAATATTTATGGTTGTCTTATTCTAAGTATGGATAACTTTTCGATTTACCCCGACATGTTTGTCGTATTTCTTTTTAAATGTGTCCAAGCCAAACAAGAACGATTTTGATCCTTGCATTTTGGAGTGAAATACCATGTACGGAGGAGACATATTGCTCTGGATTCTTCAACAATGATAGAAAAGTAAATTCGCAAGCATTAAATGACGTTTTTTTATTATTCTAACCTATGTTAATTATATAAATACAGTGTGTTGCTTAAAATTCAGCACCTATATATTTTTTAATTTATTGATGCTAAAGTTTTTCTTTCATGAAATGGCATTCGGGGTATCTCATTTGCTTACTATAACCCTCAAAAATTTTCTCTCCCGGGTATTTGTATGTTTGCCAATTAAAGGGTTAAACAAAAAGAGTTCCGGCCTCAATTTGTTTTAGCCTTGCTTGTTTTAAATCCTGTTGAAAATTTCAAAAATATTAAACGAGAAAATTTACCATGGACTGCGAATAATAGTCAGTTTAGATGAGATTTCATATTACAATAGACGCTCGTTATAACTGCTCCCTCGTTCCATGGATAACGGACGGTTTTTTTCGGAAGTCGTTATATCGAACGAAAAACATATAGGATAGTCGTTACATGAGTGTATTTTGGACTTATCCTACCGGTCGTCGTGATGGAATGGTCGCTATAACGAGCGTCGACTGCATTTAGTGTCATAGATTTATGTTAAATGGCTCAACGAAGAAAAACATCAAACGTTGAGTTCGGATTTTTCCCCCTACTAACAGTGTGCATTCATTCTCTACGTTTCAAAATTCTCGTGTTCATTCTAACATAGACACTTCCCATATTCTAATTCAGTGATCGCCAACCGGCGGCACGCCATGCTATTAAGAGTGGCACGCGAACGCTTTTCAAAAATTAAAGAAATTCTGTACCTGACATGAATGTCGCTCTTCACCTTGTTAATACAAGATATACGGAAGACTGGATGTTGTGAAGATATTTATTATTTGAGATGTTAACTTTTTTTAAGGAAGGAAAAACTCATCTCTGCCTCTACCAGGAGTCGAATCCGGGTCCCTCGATTGCCGGACGAGTGCTCTGACCACTAAGCTACAGAAACGATAGAGATTTCCCTTCGCCAGAGCGTATATATGTGCCGAACGGAACCGTGCAATGGACGGTGAACCGATCAGCCAATAGCTCATGGACGACGAGCCACCAGATGGCTATATATATATGACATGTATTAACAAGTGAAGAGCGACATTCATGTCATATATATAGCCATCTGGTGGCTTGTCGTCCATGAGCTATTGGCTGATCGGTTCACCGTCCATAGCACGGTTCCGTTCGGCACATATATACGCTCTAGCGAAAGAACATCTCTATCTCCTCTGTAGAACGGCGACATGGCCACAGAAAACATTGCTACCGCATGGAGTCCCCCATCGAGGGGTTAGCGTACCAACCCCTCGACGAGTATAAAAAAACAAGCCTGCCGTTCGGAATCGGCAATAAATTGTAGGTCCCGGTCTAATTAGCCCTCGTGTGCAGAAAATAACCGTGGTGCGACAAAAATGATCAAATGATCTCCTCTGTAGCTTAGTGGTCAGAGCACTCGTCCGGCAATCGAGGTACCCGGGTTCGACTCCCGGTAGAGGCAGAGATGAGTTTTTCCTTCCTTAAAAAAAAATTAACATCTCAAATAATATCTTCACAACATCCAGTCTTCCGTATATCTTGTAAATTCTATACAATTTTTCAAAATCAAAGACATTATCTCCAACTTTTTTGAACAATCCTTTTTTTATGAATGATGGCCTTTTAGGCTACTAAACCTAATATTCAGTACAGTTGCCAATTTTAAAGTAATAATTATATGTAATGACTTTCTATTCAATGCGTTTCTGTTCGGTTTATCATCTTTAGGCATAGTTGCCGAACGTCCACATGGGGGAAAATGTGTTGTATAATACAATTACATTGTACCGGTCTATGAATTCTTGAAAAGGAGAACTGAGCCCTCTTACAAACTCTATTGGGGAAAGCACCCTTAGTCCTCAGGATTCGGTGTCTATGCCCAACAAGATGTAGATAAGATGGAAGTTTACTGACACACGTACATGTGTAATCTGCATAGCGATAATCAAATTTATTACTCAAAAATAGAAACAACTTAGAACTCAAAAGACTGACAAACTGGAAATTTTTTACGAAAATGAAAGGACAGCCGAAATAATATTTTGTATTGTTCGGTTAAAATAATTTTCCCGTAAAAATGGGACGTATGGTCTGCTAGTTAAAAATTCGTAGATTTGCTAGCGCCTGGAAAATAATATTGACTATGGCATGGCTAAGAAAGAGGTTGTTCTAATCAAATCTTTGCACTTTTTTGACTTAACCATTCCCAAAAATTGAAACCCTTCCTTGCATCCACAGATTGTTTAAAATTTAATTTCCTTCCCGAACATTAATCGACTGGAACAACCTGCAGTCAAATATTATTGATATTGCACTACAATTTCGATTTTATTTGTAACATCAACACACTGTCACCTCTATCAAATTTTATCACCGAATTCACTTGCATAGGCTTCGGCCCCAAAAAATATTAAATAATTTCTCTGCTATACGATCGATGATGTAATGTAAGTTCAACCCATGGCTCGCTGGCCCTCGAAGTCATCTGATGTTGCTCGTGACTGATAATCAAACCATCTGTTGACACACCAAAAATTATTAAATCACTTGAGTGGCTTGTGACACATTTCACAACTACTTCACTGGCACGCTTCACATTTTTAGATTATTTAAGCTGTCAACATCGCATGTCTAGATCACTTAGGGCCGTATTCACCGACATGGTTTAAACTGTAGTCACAATTTTTGGATAAGAGATCAAAACATAGATTGGTTAAAAACCTGAATTTAACCAATCCGTGTCGGTCTCTTAGCAAAAAACTGTGACTATAGTTTAAACTATGTCGGTGAATACAGCCCTCAAGTGACCAGAAGCACATATCCAAATACTGGATATGTGAGTGACCAGCGGCGCACCTTTAGTTCACTTAAATGACACGCGGTACTTTTGCTGATTACTTAGATGACTGGCCCGCACATTTCCAGATTATTCGAGTAGCAAGAAGCATGCTTGGAGATCACTTGAGTGGATCACTCAAGAGGCCCGATCTCTCTTCGATTTCAGATCACTTAAAAGGCCCGTTGCATTTTTACAGATCACTTCAGTGGCTCGTGGCACATTTCCAGCTCATTCAAATTGGCCACGATACATTTTCTGATCGCTCAAGCTGCCCGCAACATATTTGCTGGTCACTCAAATGGCCCGCGACACGCTATCAGATCATTAGAGATTACCGGAGTTGTTCTTGACCTGTTCCAGATCACTTAAATTTCTCGCGACAGATAACTCAATCTGTCGACGGCGCACTATCAGATCACCAGAGTGACTCGCGGCACATTGCCAGATGACTCACGTTCCCCATGATATACTTTCAGATCACTTGAGTGACTCGCGGCACATTTTCAGATGCCTCAAATGGCCAGCGACGTGTTTCCAAACCACTGAAGTAGCCCAAACTCTCCAAAAGATTGAGCATGAGCATCCTTGCGATAGATATTTCATTTCCATGGTGCCAAAAAGATCTCTGAACTCTCGGGATAGGTTCGTAGAAAAAGATCTCCTTGGTCTCACCGTCTTACGAACTAGATCGGATCGGATAAGAAACAAGGATAATATCGAACTTAACCACAACAACGATCAGAAGAAACATGACCAGGAAGAATGGTTTCAAGAATCTGATACGAACGAGAGATTTCGTTTATGGTCTCAAAAGAAAACAGCTCACTACTTGTTTTGTTTTCATGCCGATAACGATCCTTTTGTGCTTGATCAGGAAATCGACCTCTAACACCTCCGTCCCCGTTATATGCATTATTTTGGCTCATCTGATGACAATGATTATTTGCCACTAATTAAGACGCGTCGAACGATTTTCGAACAATACCCGATCGGTACGTGATACAAATTAATAGTGAATTGAATGCAGTTATGAATGCGAGTCACCGATCCGCGATGTCGTTTGTGAAGTACGAGGCTACAATTGACCCAATCAACTCCAGGTAAGTTAATATACAAACATGTGGACACCACACAGGGCTCGTACCCGGAACTGAAAGATACGGTCGCGCGATCAGGTTTAGAATGATTTTTCGTACTTGCCGACATTAGTTTTATTTTAGACATCATTGCGAGGTATGATATGCATTGGGAGCGGGAAGACGCGATTGCGTGATTTAATGTATGGGTTGATGATTGCTCTAATTATATCCTGAAAGCAAGAAGAAACGCGAAAGCTTCACTTTTCTTCTCGACGACACACACGTCTTAATATACAATACTTTCTTTTGACAATAGTCCATATTCTCGGTACCACTTGGTCAAACGAGATCAGAGTTATTTTGGTGCATCTCCAGAAAGAGCGCGACACACTTTGGCTTAAATTTCCTTTGAATTCGAACTGGAGGATACAGGTCTCATATAGCTAACTACACGCTCAGCAAATTAATGACGAACCGTTGATGCTATACAGAAGCATACTTCCAACTTACTTACTAACCGAAACGGTGACCCAGTCCCTATTCCGAAGAATTTCTAACCGATAGGTCACCACCGATGTAAAAAGAGTATGACAGGGGCAGGAAGAGTCAAGACGATGAGAAAAATCAAAGGATCGAAAAACCCAATATAAAAGTATTTACGTATCACGAAAGAGAAAAGGAACTAACAAATACTACTACGTAATGCACTGCCCTTGAAAAAGATTATGGTTGATTTATTCTAAGTATGGATAGCTTATCGATTTGCCCCAACATGCTTATCGTACTTCTTTTTATAAACGTGTCAATTGCGTTAGACCCCGGAGGTAAGCTATTCCATTTATTAATAACCCCAATAGGAAAAACTCCCTGCGACAAAATAACCTGGAATTGTCCCTTATTAAACGATACCTGTGTCCCCCCCCCCCTCTTCCCAAGAAGTTGATTAGCGGGGGTATATTAATAACTGCTAATGGTCCATTCTACTCTTCCGGTTGAAAAAGTTAAACGCTTCGATCATATCTCCCCGACACCTGCGTTCCTCCAATATAAACATATTCAAGAAATCAAATCTTTCTTCATAGCTCAAGACCTATGTGCCAACAAGAGCTCGCGTAGCTCTTTTCTGCACCCCTCGGAACCAAGTCTATGTCCCTCTGCAGGTATGATCTCCAAAACCTAACAGCATACTCCAGTCCAGGACGGACCAAGTCTTGAAAAAAACGATAACTCAAGACTCAGAAAAACTCAAAATAAAAAAATAAATACCTTTTTTCCGGACACTCTCTCGGTCTTGAAAATCCCCAAAAGAAAGTTGTTGCCCTGTTTCTCCTGAGCCCGACAAAACAATATACCAGATTTCGAAATGCAATGTTTGCTGGAATATTTTAATTTAAAATAAATGGTAAAAGTTGGGAAATTACAGCATAAAGTAACGGGAAACACTTCTGAACGTCATTTACGCTGTTATTTCCCAACTTTTCTCCGAAATTTGAATTTAGATATCTCTGCGAATATTGCACTTAGAAACATTGAATTTTTTTTGTTGGCCTCATTAGAGATAGGACAATAACTTTTTAATTGGATTTTTGAGGCGACGGTGTCCCTATTAAAAGGTTCGTTTTTTTTATTCTGAAAGTACACTGCTGGCCACCGTAAATGCAACACCCTGAAGGAAGCATGCAAATAATATGAAATTTACAACATGCATTAGCGGAGGTGAGATATGCAAATGATTAGAATTTCAGCGCAGACGCACATCACGCGCGCCTGTGGCGCCACTTCAAAGCACTATTTAAGGCTTGGAGATTTCGACGATTTGAAGTACGGCAATTGTGTTTTTCTTGTGTTTTTTTCAAAAAAACGATCAATTATGCATCGTAGAAAACAGCGATCATCTTTTGATCAAGTATCCGAGTTCGACAAAGGAAGGATAGTGGCCTACCGAGATTGTGGATTATCTTTCAGGGAAATCGGTAGTCGTGTTGGACGAAACCAAGCAAATGTAATGCGGATATGTGATCGTTGGATGCAGGAGGGTACGAAGGACCGACGTGTTCGATCGCATCCACCTCAGTGCACCACTTCACGTGATGACAGGCGTATTGTGCGTATGGCAGTGACGGATCGCTCAGCCACATCACGAACCATAGCACAGCACATTCAGTCTGTACCGCATCATCCAGTGTCTGCGCGTACCATTCGACGCCGTTTACAGCAGAGTGGTCTGTCCGCAAGACGTCCATTGCTTCGTCTACCCTTGACGCAGAACCACAGACGTTTCCGCCGCCAATGGTGCGATGAAAGAAGGGTGTGGACGGCACAATGGAATGAAATTGTCTTTACTGACGAGTCACGCTTCTGTCTGCAACACCACGATGGTCGGATTCGAGTCTGGAGACACCGTGGAGAGAGGATGCTGAACAGCTGCGTTATGCACCGCCACACTGGTCCTGCACCGGGTATTATGGTATGGGGCGGTATTGGATATCACTCTCGCACTCCTCTAGTACGCATTGCCGGTACTTTAAAAAGCCAGCGCTACATCTCCGAGGTGTTGGAGCCAGTTGTCCTTCCTTACCTTCAGGGCTTGCCCACGGCCATATTTCAACAGGATATTGTGCGACCACACGTGGCACGCATTGTCCAAAGGTTCTTCGTCAATCGCCAGATTGAATTGCTTCCCTGGCCAGCTCGCTCTCCGGATCTTTCGCCGATAGAAAACATGTGGTCCATGGTTGCTCAACGATTGACCCAGATTACATCCCCAGCTGCCACACCAGATCAACTTTGGCAACGCGTGGAAGCTGCTTGGTCTGCTGTACCCCAAGAACACATCCAAAGTCTCTTTGAATCAATGCCGAGGCGTGTGGCAGCGGTGATCTCCAACAATGGCGGCTACTCTGGCTATTGATTTTGGCAGGAACCACACTTCACAGAAGTCTATAAATTTAATCATTTGATGCTTGGTCAACATGTTATCTACAAAATAAATATTGTTGCGATATCTCTTGTCTTTCTTGGTGTTGCAATTTGGGTGGCCAGCAGTGTATATAAAACCCCTTGCAAATATGAATTACGTATCTGAGGTCCGCAGGTTATTTGGATACTTTTCTACTTGAAACATGCTCCTAGGATTAACGATTCACCAGTAATTTGCGGTGCGAGGCGTTAGCTATAAACCCTGTGTATGTATCTGTTTAGCCACACAGAATGGACTTCAAACAACAATCTTTGTCAAAAATTTCGATTCAAAATGAGCTGAAACGTAGATCTTCAGTAGTGAAAACTTTCAATGACACGAATGTAAGGTTTGGAAGAACGAAACAAATATTTTTTGAGCGTTTATTTATTCAAATACGTCCGTACGTCTGTTAACTTCCAGACACGTAGATCTGTGAAACACAAATACAGCTGACTAAACAAACAATAAATAGCCTCTATTTATTGTTTGATTATTACCGTACATCCGTGAGAATATAACACTTTCGGTGCAAAACTGAATTAATGGCAATCGAAGTAACTGATCGACAAGACGACATTAGTTTCGGAAGGAGCATGTCTTTTTAGAGTGACTGACAGTGCTTGTTAGCGTAGTCTCATGCCAAAACCTAAGAAACCTTGTAGTTTTTTTTTTAATATCAGCTGTAGATCAAGAACAAAAGAAGGAAACGCTACGGAAGCCAATGGTGCGACAGGATCGCACGGTACGTGAACTGTGTCTAAGCACCTTCTTCACGTCACTGAACGACATTCAAATGAAGACTAGAAGAAAGGAAAAGACGGGCTGTATCTTCTCTTTAAGCTCTTCCTCATCAACTGCTTGTAAATACGGATTTCCTGTATGGCTTTCTGGTTGGCCTTATAAAGAGAAGAAACCTCTGACTGATTCGTTAGTCGGCTAGAAATTTAGTTGATTCCGGGAAAGAATTTCAATGGGACTCCAGATCTGCTTAGAATAAATACTACGAAAACAAGTGTATAAAAGTTACATAATTATCTGTATGTAGTAAAAAAAAACCACCTCAATTTTTATATAATAGAACTTTTATACAAAGGTTTTTAACAGCTGGCTGAAGATATATTTTGGAGAGAGAGAATTCAACTGCCCCTATGGGTAGAATCGAACCCACGTCCTTTCACTTTCCGGGTGAACGCCCTAGACCACTAGACCAGTGGTTCTCAACCTGGGGCCATATGGCCCCCTTGTGGTCCTGGGATATTCTAGGGGGGGCACAGGAGGAAATCAGAAGAAAGTTGATCCACGACAGGTGGTGAAGGGAGTCATAGAGAGATAGAGAGCTATGAAGAGAAAAAGCTTTAAAAGTGAAACATAGTTGAAACATATTACTACTTTCAGAATTCATCAGCTCCGTCCATAGAACCAGGGGCATCTTAACCCTTGGGTCTATGTGGGCATGACCCGGGTCTTCATGTCTATAGTGGAGGGAGGGGGACCGCTCTATACTGGGATCTGGTACTATGATTTTCATATGTAAGCTGTACTTCCAGCTAAGTATGGAGGGCCGCCAGAGCAACGGTTGATGTGTAGGTCGAATTATCGTGCATGTTCGTTGGATCGTACCGTATTTTACACTTACCATTTTTTACCTTATAATTTGACTCCTGGGAGAGATGATAATCCACCATTTGAATCCGTGCCTAGCCAGGATTCCAGAGATTGATTTGATTTATTAAAATTCCATATTCATAATAAAAAAAAATAGAAAGTATCTCACTCTTGGAGGAGAGTAGGGGGGCCCTGGATAGGACAGGGGGGCCACGAGAAAAAAATGTGATCCATAGGGGGCCATGAGCTTAAAAAGGTTAAGAAACACTGCACTAGACTACAGAAACAACGAAAATTTCAATCTTTCTTTGGAGCCAGTGTGCACTGAACGGGACCGTACTTGGACGGTCGCACCTAACTCAGGCCAAAGCTCGCAGTTGCTGACAATGCCACCAGATGGCGACTTATCCGAGGATGATGTCACTCTCCGCTATCCATACAAAGGTTTTAACAGCTGGCTGATGCGAAGATTTATTTTGTCTAGTAGTCTAGGGTGTTCACCCGGAAAGTGAAAGGACGTGGGTTCGATTCCCCGCAGGGGCAGTTGAATATTTTCTCTTTCCAAAAATATAACTTCGCATCAGCCAGCTGATAAAAACCATTGTATGCATAGCGGATGGTGGCATCAACCTCGGATAGGACTTGTATATATATATATATGTTGCTGACAAAGCCGAAGTTAGCCACTTCGCGAACCAGCCAGGCCAGAGTCCGAATTTCGGGCTTTCGCTGGCCTCTATATGTCGATCTCTATATCCCGAAAAATGGATCACTGAGATATCGATATTGAGATTTCCTCGATTGGTGAGGGACAATGCAAGGTTATGGTATCGCAGGGAATTTTTCTCCAATAGGGTTGTTAATAAATGGAATAGCTTACCCCCGGAGGTAGTAAATTGTAACACAATTGACACGTTTAAAAAGAAATACGATAAACATGTTGGGGTAAATCGAGAAGCTATCCATTCTTAGAATAAGACAACCATAAGTATTCTTTATGGGCATTGTATAATATTTTATCATGTGTATATATTGTTTGTAATTTGTGTTAATTGCATTTTTAATTGGGTTGCTGTATTTTTGAAACATATGACAACCATATTTTTATGGGCATCTTTTTATCAGCCACCTCGTTGGGCATTTTGCCTGTTGTGGCGTTGTATTTGTATTTGTATTTGTATTAGGGTTGCCATAGTTGACCATAATAGTGATGATTAGCTATGACTAGTTCTAACTGTCATAGGTTCTTATGACCATAACTGTCACAAAAAAAAAAAAAAAAAAAAAAAATACGCCAACGCGATGATGATCCCGAATCATAGGGATCGATATATGGGGGCCAACCAAATCCCGTCAGCATTTCAGGCATCTGGGCTGGCCAGTTCGTGAATTGGTCAACTTCGGGCTTTGGCAGTAAAAAAATCCATGTTTCTAAGAGCAATATTCGCAGAGATATTGGAATTTAAAAATCGGAGGAAAGTTGGGAAAGAACAACATAAATAGGGGAAGGAAGCATTGCCTGTCAGTTTATGCTATTTTTTTTCAACACTTCCCTCTGATTTTTTAATTCAAAAATAATTGCACTTAAAAAGGTGGAATTTTTTTGTTGGCTTCAGAAGAGACAGGGAAACAACTTTCTAATTGAGTTTTTGAGGACGGTGCTCGTATAAAAATATATATTATGTTATTTTGATAACTATACAACCCCTTGCAACATGAATGACGTATATATCTGAGTTCTATGTACACGTTATTTGAATAATTTTTCTATTGAAAACGTGCTTCTAGAATCAATGGTTTACCAGTAAAATGCAGCAAGGAGAATTAAGTAATCACCCTGTATGCATGTAGCTGTTATGAGAGACAGGGCAACAACGTCCTAATTGGGTTTCCGAGGACAGAGCATTTGTATAAAAAAGTTAATTTTTTATTTTCATAACTATACAACTCCTTGCAACATGAATAACGTATCTGAGTTCTACAAGTTATTTGGAGAGTTTCTCTAATTGGAAGTATGCCTCTAGGATCAACGGTTCGGGAGTAAAATACGGCAAGAGGAATTAAGTAATCACCCTGTATAATTGAGGTTGACTTTGTTTGGTAGGACCGACTGTCTGCCCTTTACTGAAATTCCATAAGAAAAGTGAGAAAAGAACCTGATTCGTACTTATGGTTACCTATGAAACTGTCTCTCTGTCTTCTAGTATATTTACCATAATGGACTCTCCACAAGATATGGAATCAATAAAGCCTGGAATTGACATAAAGTTCAACTGGGTTCGTGAAGCAGTCATCATTTGTCATCTTGTCATAGCAGCTGCATAGTGTTCGTACAGAGATATATGTTAAACTTAGAATCTGTCAAAAACGTATCAAAGCTGTTATAAATCTAACGATAGTTTAATCTGGAAAAAAGCACAAAAGATATTCTTGGAATTCATTAATATTTGTACATTGGTCATCAGTGACCTCTGCCATTGAAAACGGTGGAATGACATTTTCCGAATTTTCTATTGTTGAAAATAAAATCTTCTCGAGAAATCCGAGATTCATCGTTTTGGATTGACATTGTCCTTACACCGGACTGATCAGTTAAACTGGACAATAATAATAATTGCAAATAAGTTTCGATTCCGATTAGCTCTGTTCTTCACGTGTTAAAACTGCTAAATCGAGAAGTCACAAACGGAAGCATTACGATCGTTACGCACTGATACGCTGCGGCAACTTCAAGTTATGCAATTAGAGCATAGATTGTCAGATCAGTTGAATATTCAGTGCAACAAACCACTCCGATCGGGACTTGTTCGTAACTTTTTAGAGACCGAATATGTTGGTGTGAATATTTGAATTTAAGAAACGTCTTAAAACGTCATTATCCGACCCCGTTTCATGTGGGCAAGCTCTCATTCGACCGATGATTCTAAGTCACGTAACGTGTTCCAGGGAAGAAGTGAGTGGCTGCAAAAAACTCGATTTATCTCTTGAAGTACTACATTGGAACCTCGTTTATGCGTCTCAGTTATATGACTTTCACATTTATACGACGTCAGGCGTAGGTTGCAATTGGTTCCTACACATTTTAATGTTAACCCTTTAAGAGTGGTGTAGCAGAAATCTCACTAAATCCCCTTCAAACTGCCGTATCTTTTTTTAATGAAGTAGGTTTTCTTCCAATTTTCAGTAGGAGCAAAGTAATGGATTTTGAGAAATATGCTTCATTGAGAGATCAACATTACAAAATATCTGGGCTTGTCACAACGCTAAAATAATAGTATTTTAAGAAGCCGAGATATCTCGTCAATGCCTCCTAAAGGGTTAATATAATTCATTTATTCGACGAAAAACGTCAATTATTCGAAATTTTCATTTTGACTCATACTCCAAATTTCTTTAACCCATTAACTGCCAATTTTTTTTTTTGAAATTTTTGACCGGATAAGTTATATATATATGCACAAAACGTTGTAAACGTAAAGCACGTAAAATTCCAAAATCCCCGAATGGGGATAGTGGCAGCTAATGGGTTTAAAAACGTCCTTTATATACATCAAATGCGCAGTTTTTGTAGACAGTGTGAAATCGCGTTCCTGAAAAAGTTCTTTCCTATTGTCACCGCAGAAGCCATGAATTTTAGGGTGTTTGTTGACATATACAAAAATAGTCATTGACTGATGCGCATTCAGAGTGGACACCTGAGTGATTTGCTTATTGTTTGTTTCTGACAATACGCAGACGCGGCAAGCCCTAAGCTAAGGAAACTGTTTCAATTGTTTGAAAGACTGCCATATATGTCATTTAATCCAAATGTTTTAAGTATTAGTCCTAGAGAATGAAAATGCCTATTGTAAGCATTTGGAGGGCACAGATCGGACCTGTGGACGTACACACACACAGTAATGTATCAGTTCTTTCGATCATTTCCAGTGGAATTTTCTTTCATTGTGGTGCATTGCTTGCTGGATGTGCCAAAGCTGCCGTTCTTATTGTCGTGAGAACGAAAGGCAATAAGAACGGCTAAATCAAATTCTTCCAAAATTACCTAAGCGCAAATTAGCAATTTCGGAAAAATTTAACAAGAGTTTTACATTAATGACGAAAGTTAGTCTTGCGAAACAATTGAATATCCCTATGCCAACTTTTAAAACGATTATGAAGCAGGGAAATGAAATCAAAGACCAATCTGCCGGATGCAGCTCATCTGCTGCCAAAAATGTGAGAGTGCATGATGCGAAATTTTCCAAATCAAAAGTAGTGTTCTGCTAATTTTATTCCTCTAAACGATTTGAAATGCAATTTTAAAATTCAATTGTCCAAACACACACACAATTCTGTTATAAAAAAAAATGCATTTCATTTATACTTGGGGGGGGGGGGCCCAAGTATAAATGAAATGCATTTTTTTTATAACAGAATTGTGTGTGTGTGTGCAGACGTAATTGACAAATTTAATTTTATAACGTTTTCTATATTTGTTGGGGAGGGGGGGGGGCATTTTTTTAAAGAATCTCGTTTGTATATGGCATGCATTTACACGACATTTTGACCCGGCCTCCCGAACGTCGTTTAAACAAGGTTCCACTGTAGTTAACGATGCTATGCCGATACGATACCAAAAAAAAAAAAAAACTCGGCTGTGCCATAGACAAGGTCCCAAATTTTGATGTGAATACATTCTTCGGGCTTACTTTTTCGTGGCAGGTACTGACATAATGGAATAGCTGTCATCGGATTTGACCTTGGAATAGCTAACAAATAATATCAATGCTGTCTATTTGCGTTGTGATCTTCTTCAGATATAGCGTAAAACAATTTCGTTACGAATGCGGGCCACGTGTCTGGTGTCCAGACCAGAGACTTATTAAAATCAGTAGGGTTTGAACGGATTTGTGTTTTTAATATCTAACACATGGATACTAATGTCTCTTATTTGCATTGCGAACCTCTAATATGTAGCGTAAAAACACAATTTCGTTACGAATACGGGCCACGGATCTGGTGCTAAGACCGGAAGAGGTATTAAAACCAGAGTGTGACGTCATTGGAGCTGTTTTAAGAATATCTATCAGACGACACCATTAGCTTCTCTTTGCGTTGTGAACCTCTCGAGTAATAGTGTAAAATAATTTCGTTACAAAAGCGGGCCGCGAGTCTGGTGCCCGGACTAGCAGAGATATTAAGACCAGAGTGGCGTCATTAGTATTGTCTTAACAAGATCTACCCGCAGACACCAAAAACGCTGATATACACTGAATATTTCTTGAGACATGAGCGTTTAAATAATTTCGTTACGCAACTTTTTGCGAATGCACTCAGTATAATCAGATGATTTAAAACACGTTTTCACGTCAAAAAAGGAATATCGCTGAGGCTTACTACTCTAATAAAAATGTCTAAGGAGTAGTTTTCTCGTATTTCTTAAGAAAAACGTCATGCGTTACATCTGGACACGTTGAGCGCTCTGCTTCTCTTCTGTTACGGAAGATGCAACTCTTACTAGCTCTTTCACTTTGACAGCATTAAACATTGTTGTAAACCATAATATGTTATATACATAAAGAGAGAAAGATTTCCTTTTTTCAATGCCACTTCTTTTTGTATATGCTAAGATACACACACTGAAATAAAATTCACAAAGAGTATTGTTCCCGCTTCTGAATAAAAGAAAAAGAGGGTGGGAGGTTATACAGCATCTTTTTAGAGCAAAAAATAGCAACTTTCCCTTCTTCATAACGATGGTACCATTGACCAACTTTTAAGAAGTTATAAAGAAAATGGAAGACATTGAAAGATGCAATTATTATTCGGTGAAGTACATTTTAATGCATTCATTGTTCCAGTTCGTGAACTAAGGAATAGCGCTTTAATTGCTATAAGAAACTGTTTGGACAAATGGTAAAAATGTGTATCTATTATATATAAAATACACATCAGATCTACTTGAGTCATGTTAACCCAGGGATAATGAATACTAATTATGGCACGGAGGGAGAAAGGAATCATGTCATTTGAATGGAACGCTATCGTATGATGCTTGATTTGATCATTTTTAGTCTCATCGTGGTCGGTTTTAGGCATACGAGAGCTATTATTAGACCGAGACATCAGTTGGTAGCCGATTCTGAATGGCTCATCTGTTCATGCTGGTGTGGGGAAAATTTGTGGTAGTCACAAGCTTTCCATCGTCTTGACGTTCCCCCTGTTCCACAAATACTGAAAATGTGCTCTGGGTCGCTGGAGGAATCTGGAACTGTTCCACGGGTCACTTAAGTGATCGGGGGAATTTTTTCCGATTTGTGGCACACTTGTAGATCACTTGAGTAACCTGTGGCGTTGTTCCAGATCACTTGAGCGACCTGTGGCGTTGTTCCAGATCACTTGAGCGACCTGTGGCGTTGTTCCAGATCACTTGAGCGACCTGTGGCGTTGTTCCAGATCACTTAAGCGGCCCATGTCACGTTTTTAAACCATTCAAGTGGCCCTCACTGTCCTAAAGGCAGGGCGCTCTCAATAGCATCATGGGCCCCTGGGCCAAGTGATTTTTCTGAGGCTGTACCAGGTAAATTCTCGAAAATTTCAACAGGATATCATTTTTGGGGGCGTCCCCTCTTTCATCCAGGCATGCGCCCCCCCCCCTGGCTGTAGCAAGGAAATGTATAGCTATTAAAATAAAAAAGTTAACTTTTTATACGGGCACCCTGTGCTCTGAAACCCAGTTGAAAAATTGTTGCTCTGTCTCTCCTGATGCGAAGAAAAAAAAATTCCGCATGTCTAAATGCAATATTCACTGAAATATTCGAATTCGAAAAACTGAGGAAAATAGGGGTAAAAAACGGCATTCCTGTTCTTTCCCACCAAATTTCCTCCGTTTTTTCGAATTCAAATACCTCAGTGAATATTGTACTTAGAAACGAGGAAACTTCTTTGCAGGAGAGACAGGACAACAATTTTCTAATGGGGTTTTAGAGCAGTGTTTCTCAACCACCGGGCCCTGACATAAGTCAAACCAGGCCGTGAGTTGTTCACCTTTTCAATTTTAACCATTAATTTCCCATTACTCGTGAGTATGACCGGGCCGCGGGCTTCCAAAGGTTGAGAACCACTGTTTTAGTGCACTGGTTGTCCATACAAAAATTTATTTTATTTTAATAACTACACAGCCTCTTGCAATATGAATGACAAACCTGAGTGCTACACGTTATTTGGAAAAATTTTCTAATTGGAAGTATGCATCTAAAGGATCACCAGTAAAACGTCGTGCGCATTGTTACCTATGCACCCGTATATTCCCGCACGAAACATGTTTCTTTTCATATGTGGTTCACCAAGCAAACTTTCGGATATTGTTAGTAACAGCGATGACCAAAACCTCCGTCGACGTAACAAACGGCACGTGAGAATGCGCGCGTGTTCAATGCATATCGTTTTTCCGAGAAAGATTGGGCCACAGTTTTATGGAACGTCATCCGTTAACATGTTTTGAAGAGATATCGCCAAGAATTTATGAGTTTGACCAGCCGTTTGTAGATGAAAATGGCGGTTTGGTAAACATGCAAACGTACACACACATAGAGACATATATTATTGAAAAGAAAACACTGAAAAATAGTGCAAGTGCTCTTCTACCCTTTTATCATTTCAGTTCTCTGAATCGGCCGAAAAAAAATTGCTTTTGATTATTAAAACTTACATTTGATTATTTTTATTTTTTTAATGAAAAGTGATTAAAGATGTATGCAGTAGACGCATACAGCTTTCTTGCTATTTAAATATTTATTTTACGAAATATTGCTTGGGCGAGGCCCATGCAAGACAATGGTGTAAATGTTGATCTAAGTGTTGTGTTTTACATCATGAACTAAATCAACACACACACACACACAATCGTCGAAGAAATTAATATCAGTACATTAGAGCTTTTCCTGTGGGTGTCACGTTTCTAAATCCAAAACGTCGGAATCATAGAAATACAGCCACTCTCCGACTTACGAACAGGTTTCGTCTCAAGCATCGTTCGTAAGTTGTAAGCATGCCAATTTGGAAAGAAGTTTTCACCGATATATCGGTGAAAGTGAATTTTAAGATACAGTAGAACCTCTCGATAACTGACACCCATGGGAAAAAAATTTTGTCCGCTAACGGGGAGTGTTCGCTATTGGGGAGGTACGATATACAGTAGAGCCCTCGTTTATACGACTTTCACATTTATACGACGTTTGGCTTCAGTTGCAATTGGTGCCTATATGTTATTGTGTGTAAAAGTGATACACCGGTGGTTATGCATAATCATCAATCGTCTCGATATAAAGAAAGTTTCATTAAATTTCACTACATTTATCGCTTTTACCGGTGATTATGCGTAATTTCCAAATAAAGTTTGATAAATATGGAAAAAATGGTAAATTTTCTTCTCTTCATTAAAGCAATTAATTATTTTTAGCCTTACATGATACGTGCACTACACATATTTTGCAATAAAAATTTAACTAAAATAAGTGTGCAGGAGAAATAAACGTTCATAACAACATTATCAGTTATGTTGGCTTTCTTCACACGTATCACCATGTACAAAACCAACGTTACTATTCGACATCACCATCCTTGGATCATAGTTATGTTCAGTTAATCAAGTAATTAGTTAACGGATTATCATATTTATCGATACGAGCTTTTGATTATACATAATCACCGTCGAATATGATAAATTTATGAACAAAAACATAAAAAAACCCGATTAATGAACAAATTCACAAATTAGAGATTAGAAAAATAAATTAGAGTTTGCCTGATTTTACTGTCCGCTATCGGGAGTGTCCGCTAACGGAGAGTAAAATACATTAAAGCCCTATTCCACGGGACCGAGATATTTCTTTGGATTATTATCTTACGGAAGTTTTGAATGCATTCATAAATGACTTACTCTCTTTGTTGATAGATTTTTTCATGATTTATTTTAAATTTCAGAAAACAGCAGTAAAATTTTTTTTTCTCTTTTGGACACTCTTCCTGAAACACCCAAAATTCAACACGTAACGTGCAAATAAATTAAAATTGATTAAATCTGAAAATTTCATAATTTAGCCATTTAGCCGCGTACTTTTTGGATTAGTTTTTTCTTTCAGGAGCTTCGACACTAGAACCAATGTTATCCAAAAATATAATTTTGAACAGTGATTTCGCTCCTGTCCAAATTTTTAAGAGGCATTTTTGTCAAAAGAGAGATATTTATTTATTTTTTTTATCAGTGAAAAACAACTATTAAAATAAATACTTAAAATTTGGAGTAGTTTTTAATCTTCAACGAAATTTGGAGGAATAAAATTGAAATTTTGATGCGTGAAAAATTCACGCATCTAAATGCGTATTGGCGAATACTGACTAGAACTACTGCGAGGTCATTCTGACCCCTTTTCAAATTTTAATAGCCATTTGCAACAATATTTTTCAAAAATTTGAAAATTTCCTTCCATGATTTTTTTCCTAATTTGTCAAAAGGAATCCCTTGGAGCAAAAACGGAAATTTTGAGTCATTCTGTTGATTTTTAAAACGTACTTCTACCTAGAACGAGTGGTTATACCCGTAGCTTCTATCGCCCCCTGGACCTTTTCATGACCCATCGGGGTTGATATCGCCCACTTTGAGAAATACTATAGGGCATGGCTAATCGAGAGATAAGTCGGCGAATAGCGAGTGGGTGGAGATTAAGTTCGAGCTTAAGATCGGAAATGGAACAAAAGACGACCAGCAATCGTGAATAAGCGAACGGATTTATTTTGGGTAGATTCAATTTTGTCGCCCTTGAGGGTAAAGCCGAAGAAGTGAATCACATTTTATTTTCGACCATGCATTTCGCGTCCACGGGTCCAAGTCGATGTGTCAAAGGGTGGATTATGTGGGAGTAAAGGTCGTACAGTGATCTTAGATCCCGTATTTTTTCGGATAGAACCCTCGTTTTCTACATTATTTAGACTCATTATAAAATTATATGATAAGGGGAAAAATTTTTTGCCTGTTGCACACACTTGGAAACAATAGCGACAAAAGTGCAACGACATGTCACATTTTTTCTGCTAAAAAATTGAGTATTAGCTTCAAACGTAAATTTTTTTGACTGCTTCATCTAGGATGGTGGTGGAAACTTGAAGATTGAGGTCACTTATAACCCCAAGAAGTTCTATGAAGTGTGCCCTCAATAATTCATAAATATGGAAAGCAATGCACGTACCCTCCATCGCGTGTACTATTGAATCCAGATGTCTGAAATTCCTAAGAACCCCTCAATTTTTTGCCTTATCGGAACCTCTGAGTGATGGGGGGGGGGGGGGTTGTCACATAGTGGTCAAAATGACCACTCCGGTAGTTTTGAAAGCGGGGGAATGGAAATTTCGATAGTTAATACTAAATTCGATAGTTAAAGTTAATACACTTAATACTCGTATTATAGTGTAATTAAGTTTGTAATGTGTGTCCCCCACCATACGTAAAGTCATCTGTAAAATATCCAAGTCAACAAGCAGCACATATTTGAACGGTAGCGTTCGCAGTTCATCAAGCTCTTGTTTAGTTAGTGGCAGCTGGGTAGTGGCTCGATGAGCGGATTTCATAGCCACAGGTGAAGCGGGTGCATTCGGTTCATAATCACAGAATAACGTGTGTAAAGTCAGACACAAAGGAAATGAACTTATGTACCTTCTAAATTAGAGCAACCCACGTAAACCTCAAATGGTGAAACCGCGAAGAAAAGAAGCGAAAATCAACATGAAATTAAGGAAAAGCATGGAAAAAAGAAACTCTCGAAGAGTAATTACGAAACTCGAACGATCGGAGTGAAAACATCTGAGAGAGAAAAAAATTCTTTTCCTCTCATTTTGTATTTCTACCTGTCTGTCGGAGATGTTGAAGATGCTGCACACAACACACATGGTCGGTTTCTTGGCCTATGGTTGCCCAGAGGCCATAAAAAATGATGAGCCGTTTGAAAGAAGAAACTGTCGGAATGCCTAATGCATTAAAAAACCATTATTGAGCGGAAGAGTCTGCCTTAAATACTTCTCGCAGCGCCCAAACTCATTTAAAAAAAAAAAATCGTACATTTTTTTTCTGTATTTTATCGCAACTTGTGCAAATGTCTTGTTACATGATGTTCTAGATACTGATACGTCTCACACAAAATAATGTCGTCAACAATGTCCAGGCAAAATGGTAGTCTACAGGTCCATCATCTTCGGGGCTGGAAATACCAGCCCACCAATTTAAAAAACCATTGTATCACATTTCATTATCATGGAGGCTCCGTATCTATCCGAGCCCCATGAGTTAAAACGGCCCCGATTTTATGAGCATTGTTTCTAGATTCTGAAAGTAGCCACAATTTTTATCACCATATTTCAATTAGAAAGTTATTTTTTTTCCCATCTGAAAATTTTTTCACATCTATCTGTGGCTATCTTTAGCCACCTGTCATGGCTACCCTTCCATTTCATTTTTATCCGTGGCGCCCTCAAAATATCCCAGTACCACAAGGGGACCATACGGCTTCTAGGTTGAGAAACATTGAATTACTTTATTCAGTTATCATCCATACAATTATTGTCATAAAAAATGACGTGAATACGATGTATCAAAAAATTGGATAAAATCATGACAAAAGATTGCTGAATTGTAGAGTTTCGCTACACAAAACAACGAACGCAGTTCAATGATTCAATCATCACAGAGACAATTCGTCAGTTGTTAATGCTGTAGTCAGCCATTCGGTTTACGTTTCCTTGTACCTTACTTTTGCATTAAAGAAAAAAAATATTTCGCTTTCTTTAAACCGTGAAATTATAGTGTTCAACTTGCCAAGAATGGAGATGGATCTCTACTGACCGTGCGTGATAGTCTTAGTCATTTGACGTGATTATTAGTATCCAGCTACCATAGACATCATTCAAAGTATTGACAGTAACATTTATAGGCGGTAAAAAGCAAAAGCTAAAAGGAAAATAAAGTATTGTTCGTTTTTAAAGGGCGCTTCGCATAATATGGGCTGCTGCTGTTGCTGCGTCCCTTGACTGAGCATGAATTGCTTCTTAGACGATAAGGATTACCTTGACACAATCATACAATCAGTCTTGTATCGCTCTAGGCTTTGAAGCGCTTTGGAACAAGCAATCATGTGGTCAATGCCTATCCCTTGTCATTTTCTCAAGTCTCTGTGTACGATTCATAGAACGGAACAACAAAAGCCTACTATCAACATATTCATGCGATGCTTTAACGAAACATTCTTTCCATATCACTTAGACCAGGGGTGCCCAGCCTCCGGTCCGCGGGCCGAATGCCACCCGCCAAGAAATTCTATCCAGCTCGCGAAAAGTATTCCGGTAGAAAATTATCAATAAATGATAAAAGCCTATGTTTGACCATATTCCCTTCATAAAAATACGAGAAATCGGGATCCATACGGGATATCACCAATTATTGCAGAAAAACTGTCAAAGGTAAGTAAACGTGCCAAAATTACAGTATAAAAAACTGTCTAGGGCAAGTAAGGTCACCAATTACAGCCAATTGTCAAAGATGACACTTTGAGTAAGAAAATTGTCAAAAGCGTTAATTTTGTGATGTTTCCGTTCATGAGAGAAAATTCTATAATTACCAGCAAAATGGTTCAAACGGATACGTCTTCTATTTCTCAACAAGCCAAGCAAGAACGATTTTTAATAATTGCATTTTACAGCCAAATACCATGAGTGCTGGAGATATATTGCTGTGCATTCTTCAACAATGATAGTAATGTAAATTGGCGAACAATAAATAACACTTTCATACCATTTAAATTTTGTAAATTATATAAATACAATGATATACCCTATGTGTGTGTGTGTGTGTGTGTGTGTGTGTATATAAATTTTACAATTTATATATATATATATTTATTTATTTATTTATTTTTTGAAAGCGAAATTAACAATGACTGAAAAAGAACATAAATGCAATAAAATGACTCACCGAATTCCCCAAAATATGAAACAGAAATATTGCCTACCATAGGCTGTTAGAAACAGAACCATATAAAATCAGTATTTGTATTTGTATTTGTATTAAATAGACCATATTTCTAACAATATGGTCTATATAATAATAACGTTATGTATTTCAGCTGCCTGTGGCGCTGGTATTGGTCATGTTCGATAAAATCATTTAATTTGCAACTTAATTTATAATAATATGCATAATGTTATAATAAATAAATTTTTAAATAATATATATACTAGGGGGGCTCTGCCCCCTTCCGCCTTTGGCGGCCAACCCCCCCTCCCCCCACTTCTCTTCACAACATATCTTGTTTATTTCGTCCCACTTCATCAGCGTGCTATGGAAAGAGACGTGTGAAAGCACCAGCTTACTGAAGAAGCGAATTTTAATAAAAATAATGATAAAGCAACAAAAAACAAATGAGATTCATCAAGCACCCCCAGAAACTGGGGCCCCAGATTCAATTCGCTGAATTTTAGTGGGGCCCACACTGGATATATCTCGGGCTACCGACCCAAAATCGTAACTGACTTCCGTAACACAAAAATGTAACAGATTTCCGTCACTCAAAAACTTTACCCACTTTCGTCACTCGGTTGCTTAGCAACAGGCTCTTTTCGACTTTGTGATTTTGTATATTATATAGAGTAGATATATATATATATATATCTCTTTCCCTCAAAAACTTTTATCCTCTGGTTATTTCAATGCTTGCCAATTACAAAGATAAGAAAATAAAAAAGCAAAAAAGTAATTTGTTTAGCGTCTTGCTCAAAGAGAAAAAATTCCCAAAAAGAGTTAAGAGGCTTAAAGCAAGGGTGCCCGCACTATCTTCAGGATAGTGCGGGTCACTTGAATTGAAAAAGTGTCGCGAGAGAGAACCACTTTTTTAAAGGATCTGGGAAAATGTCGTTGGCCGCTTAAGTGGTCTGAAACTGTGCCGCGGTTCACTCAAGTGGTCTGTAAATATGCCGCATGCCACTAAAGTGGTCTGTAAATATGCCGCATGCCACTAAAGCCATAAGGATATGCGCCGTAGGCCACTTGAGTGATCTGGAATTGTGTGCCACGGTCGACTTTAGTCATTATTGATCGTTTCTGCCGCACCGCGGCCATTTTTTGCGCACGAAAGTCGATTAGAACGAAGACTACAATTTATTTCTGATTTCGAGAACGGCAACCTTTTTTAAACTCGTCGAGAGGTTGGTGCGTTAACACCTCTGGGTGGGACTTCCTGCGGTAGTAATCCTTTTTCTGTGGTCATGTCAGGAAAGTTTCTGACAAGGATGAACCGCGTATTGAACTCGCGACACCTCTAAACATCCTTTGGTACTTTAGGCGTGTATCTTATCGACATAGGCTACCGCGACCTGACTCAAGTGTTGTGGAATTGCACCACGGGCCACTTAAGTGCTCTGTAAATGTGGCGTGGATCACTTAATTCAGCATTTCTCAACCTATAGTTCTATTTTGCCGCTGTGGTGGTTCAGTGGTCATAGTGACGGACTCGCATCGCGAGGATCCGGGTTCAAACCCCACCGTCGAGCAGTGGTGGTCGGCTGAAGTTGGTTTTCTGTGGTTCCCAATTTCAAGGTGCGAATGCGAGCCGATCTCTCCGTTAAAAAGTCTCGCCGCAGAGAACAACGGGCCTAAAAAACTTACAATTATTCATTCATTACACTTCACTCACTGTGAGTTCAGAAAAAAACTCATAGTTTAAAAAAAGCGATCGCAGATGGCAACACTACACATTACAAGCATTACACAGAAACAAACTTCACGGGAGGTTCACTATACATACACATTCCAACACGTACCAATTCGTTAGAAGTTCCACAGAGGAATATGGACGAGGTGCATGTGTGTCTGGTTTAGTAGTAACCTATGGTCCGCAGGCAGATTTGATAATATTATTCACCAGTTGCAATTGATATTAGTAATATCCATATGGTTCAAATAAAATTGTACCTTCAATACTTACGTTCAACATACATCATCGAAGAGAATGAAGGAAATCGCGATGGTAAATACAGGATATCACTAAATTTTGCCAGAAATTGCAATTTGCTAATTACTGTTAAAATTTCCGAAGGGTGTGAAAACAAAGGACTGCTACAAATTACAGTAAACCAAAAATGCATTTCTCGAAAAAAAAAAATATTAAAATGATCTGATGACCATATTTCCTTGAGAAAAGTAAAATTTGTTGTTTAAAATTTGTTGTTAAATTTGTAAAAGTTAAATTTGGTCAACTGAAAAACAATCCGTAAAGTACGGACATCGCAAATTGCCATCAAAACATTGTCAGAAGTGGACACAATCACTAATCTCGTAATTAAAATTCCAAAAAAAATTATATTATGAAAACGCTGTGTGTATTCACGACTTTAATAAATATTACAAATTAAAATAAGTATCGCTGAAAAAACGGGACAGATGTGTGAAAAAAATTCAGAACAACGAAAATTACAGGGATGTCCCGTAATACAGGTGTCTGTACATTTTGTTTTAAAAATTTTACCGATCTTTGTTTTCAGAAAGGTTGAGAAACTCTGACTTGAATGATCTGCAAATGTGTGCGCAAAATTAGTTTTGAGGTCGCGGGCCACATCAGATGACTCCGAGGGCGACATATTGAGTATATAATGGTTTGAAGGGTTAACCAAGTTCACTTGGATCGCAATGAATTATACACTGCAAAAATTAGATCATATTTTCCAGACATAAACGTCACCGCTGGCGCAATGCGTTAGCACACATAGGAAAGGTATTTCAAAGAACTATCCGATATTATTCTTTCACATCCTCCCCATTCCCCATTTTTGGTATGTTTCATATTTTCTCGCAACGACCGCTAAATATATTGTAGCCAAACAATGCCAAGCATAGACCGTTTGTCATTGTCGCTGTTATACTGTCACCGAATTTCACCGGAAATAAGTCACGCGAATTAGTTCTTGGAAAATATATATATGATTCCATGTGTTTCCGGAAATTCATTGTTTGACTCATAAAAGAGCGTAAACAGTCGAAACGACAGCTGGACCGGCCGTGTATTTTGAATACCAAAGTAGCTCATTTTATTACGCATATTTATCGCCTCTTCTTTTTTTCCCAAATACCATCAGGTCGTTCTAGTGAACTTTTTGTTTAGTAGGACATACCACGTTTACTATCACCGCTTGTTAAGTTACCGTAACTTGAGGTTACTTAGACCCAAATAGTGAATATTGTACATATAATTGTACATAATTATGTACATTTCTCACCAAAGGAGAGCCTTAGAACATTAATCAATTCATGATGATAGCCAATTTTTCACTAATTCTTTTGCGATTAAGATTCCAGGGTTTTTTTTCAAGCTAAAATTTTAATTTTATAAATACAAGGTGATTACTTACTTCCCCTTGCCGTATATTATTGGCGAGCCGTTGATCCTAGAGACATACTTACAATTAAAAAGTTATCCAAACAACGTGCATATTTAAGATACGTCACTCGTGTTGCAAGGGGCTGTATAGTTATTGAAAAATAGCTTTTTATACGGACACCCTGTCCTAAAAAAAAACAAATTAAAAAGTTGTTGCCCTGTCTGTTTTAAGGCCAACAATTAAATATAAGTGACCAATAAGGACAATATTAGAGATATTTGAAAAAACAGCTGGATTAGGGTGGTAAAAACAGCATAATGAGCTTTTCCGTTAGTTTATGCCGTTCTTTCTATCATTTTCAGCGATTTTGGAATTCAAATATCTCAACTAATATTGCACTTGGAAACATGAAATTCTTTTGTTAACCTTAGGAAAGACAGCAGCAGCAACTTTTTTTTCTAATTGGGGTTTTTTATTACAGGGTGACCGTTTAAGAAGTGCATATTTATATTTTATTAAGTATACAGGCCCTTGCAATATGAATCACTTATCTGAGAGGTCTACGCGTTATTTGGTTACATTTTGTAATTGGAAGTATGTCTCTAGTATCACGGGTTCACCAGAAAGTTGCTGCGAAGGCAGTTGAGGAATCACCTTGCATGCAACTTAGGCGTGTTCGGACATCTCAGGTGGCATCTGACGAGTCTGGGTTAAGTATGAATGTGGATTATAATTTATTTTGCATTGCTGACGTACCAAAACATGCGCTATATATGTAAGATCCCCATCACAACATTTTAATTGTACAAAGAAATTTAATTTCAATTTACCCTCACACACATTGACTTTTGTACGAAAATGAAAATAACTGCGACAGTATCCGACACTGCTTATCCTTTTTTTTTTGAAGTGAACCTTCTTTAGGGACAAATTTGCAAATTTTTAGATCCACGTCAGAAAAAGTGAAACGGTGGAACGGAAATGACGTAACCTTTTCCTTAAAAACGGTTGCTTGAACCATTTTGCAGTTCAGGCAACCCTGAAGGTAATAAACTGTCCGACAAAGACAGTTTATTACCTTTCCCTACCCCCCGCCCGTGACTCCGCTGGAATCGTAGAGCGTCCACTTTAGAGATGGTAGAATGGGTGATGCACACAGTTTAGAAGAAAAGAACATAGGGTAATTGTGGAGTGGGGGAAGGAGCGTGTGTTCCCATACTTCGTTATTTTGGACCAGTAAAAGATAGATGTGAGGCGAGGTGGATCTAGTCATGTAAATCGGTCTTAAACAACCTGGAAGTGTGTGTTTCACCTCTATCGCTCAAGATTCTCAAGCAGATTTTTTTTTTGTTTTGGGGGTTTTTGTTCAAGTAAACCTCCAGGGTCCAAGGAACCCCAAGTTCGGTACATTCAAATCGGTATTGTTAGAATATCAAATACGACCAATGCATTTTTTTTGTCGTTTTTGAGCCACTTCTAGCCCAGATAATAAACCACGCGAACATGTGAGATAATTAATGCGCAATTAAAATTAATTGCTATAGATATGCAAATCATTTGCGATACGATAGCCTTACTTTCGTTATTTGATTGTGACCGGAGGATGTACACGAGACTTAAAACTAGATGATTAAAGGGTGGGGTGGCATTAGGAAAAGAAAACACACGAGAGTGAACTTGTGAAAAAAGAAAATGACCCATATTGGATTGCAGTCACTTTCAATCCCCTGCAGGTAAACAACACTTGTCTTAGAGGTTTCTTTTTTTTCAAAAAGCGTTTTCGATTTCATATTTTATTCTGTTATCATTCACGTGATGTTTGATTACTTGTCAGTAAATAAATCTGATATGTCGTCATGATATGTGCTTATATTTTTAATGGTGACCTGTCCGTGAAAAGTGAATGAAAAACGTACGGTTTATATCATTCTAGAGCAAGGTCTTTCAACTCATAATTTACCATTTCATGCATAAATGGTTTTTTTTTTCCTTTGACTGAAAATTTTATTTTAATTGGAATCTGGCTAAAACCGCACACACACATATATATATATATATTTTCTGTTGCAAATTTCGAAACATTCCATTATTATACATGGTGTCCTGCATTACCGTACGCAAAGAGGAGGGATTTGGGGCTGTTACACCCTCCACTTGAGCCGAGATTATAGTGTTATTTTCCAAGAACCACCTCCTTCAGAAAAAAGAAACTGAAAAATTCGAACCCCTCTTCCCTTGAGAAAATCCTGCGTACGCTTATTGTGTCCTGTAAGTGCTAATGCGGCCTTTATCTCATCAACCGTTCGTCGTAGAGGCATGGTTTTAATTTAAAACATGCTCGAAATTGGTTTGAAAATCACCTTGTACCAGTTTCAATATGTAACGGGCACATTCTCACTTAATATAGAGCCGTCGCATATTTCCAGATCACTAAAGTCCTGCGACACATTTCCAGATCATTTGAGCAGAACGCGACGAGTTTATAGATCGGTTGAGTGACGAACAGCACATTTCCCAATCAATGAAGTGACCCGCGATACGTTTTCAAACCAATTAAGTGGCCCACACTCTATAAAAGGTTGGGCACCTTTGGTCTATACAGGGTGCCCCGTAAGTACTAATGTGGCCTTTATCTCATCATCCGTTCGTTGTAGAGGTAGGGTTCTAATTTGAAAAATGATCAAAATGTGTTCAGAAATCACTCTGTACCAGTTTCGAGAATGAAAATACGGTGTGTCATGAATATAAAAAAAATCTAAATTTCTATACGGTTCTCCTGCGCTCTAACTTCCAATAAGAAAGTTGTTACCCTGTCTCTTTTCTGAGCCCGCTGTTTTTTACTGCAATGTTCACTTAGATATTTGACTTAAAAAACGGAGAAACGTTGAAAGAACAACATAAATGGGGGAAAGGAAATGTTGTTCGTTAGTTTTTAATGTTCTTTCCCTACTTTCCTCCGGTTTTTTAAATTAAAATATCTAAGTGAAGATTACACTTAAAACCATGACATTCTTTTTTGTCGGGATAAGAAAAAAGACAGGGCAACAAGTTTCTTATTGGAAGTTAGGGCACGGGTGAACCACATAAAAATTTGGGTTTTTTATTTTGTAACACACTGTATTTCCACTCTCTAAACTGGTGCGGGGTGATTTTCTAACTCATTTTCAGCATTTTTAAAATTGGAATCACCGTTGCGAAGAATGGTTCATGAGATAAATAACGCATTAGCATTTACAGGACACCCTGTATAGACAAAGGGTGCTCAATTTTTTATAGAATGTGGGCCACTTCATTCGTTTGGAGAAGTGTAACAGGCCACTTCAATGATTTGGAAATGTGCCGTAGGTCACGTGGTAACTCGTCACCAAGTGCCACCAAGTGGTAAACTCGTCGCGTTCTGCTTAAATGATCTGGAAATGTGCCAGACGACTTCAGTGATCTGGAACAGCACCCCATGTCATTTAAGTGATATTTAAATGTGCCGCGGGTCGATGAAACGATCTATAAATTCGTCGCGGGGTGCTTAAATGATCTATAAATGTATTGAGGGCCATTTAAGTGATCTGAAGAAGCAAAGCATTCCAGTGACTCACTCAAGTTATCTGTAAATGTGGCGTGAGTCATTCAAGTGATCTGTAAATGTGGCTCGAGTAACACAAGTGATCTGGTGATGTGCCATAAGTTCATTTTTAGAAAAGTGACCCGCGGTTATGGGTTGAGGATGTATGATGTAGACCAGCGGTTCTCAACCTTTTTTGACTCGGAGCCCCGTAGGTCAATTTTTTAATTATTTATCAAAGTTACTGATTTAATTTTACTCTATTTAAAAATATTTATAATTATTTTTTTTAAATTTTACTGGGTTTTTTTTATTTTCCTGGAACGGCCGCGGAGCCCCTGGAGAGTGCACACGGAGCACCGGTTGAGAACCGCAGACGGTCAGACGAATTTGTTGAATCTGTCTGAAAACATTGAATAGTATGACTCATTTTTGCGTCATGTAAAACTTTCCGTCTGTTTTGTGAGATAGGTTCCTCCATTGAATCCATTTTTGGGCTGCTGTACTTCAGATGTATTCGACATCCATGTATTTTATGGGCATTTTTTCTGAACAGCGAGCAACTCTCGCTATATGGAGTTTTTGCCTTTTTGCTATCCTTCAGTTTTTTCTTAGCTACTGAAGAAAAAGCTTGATGTGTAGTTCCGAAACGCATCTAGCTGGTGTCCTCTTCAAATTTTGGGCTTATTTACGATGTATCGCTCATGTGTATTATCTCACCCAAAAGGTAATTTATTTCTATTTATGTAGTGTTGTCTTGTTTCGGTTCTTGAATATAAAGCGTCTCTTTTTGGATTTTCCTCATTCTTTTTTTTTATTTTCTGCAAACAAAGGCCAATTATCACCGATACCGATGGTCAGGGTTTGGTAATAATATTTAAATAAAATGTATGTCCCGATGTAATAAAATCAAGTCGTTGTATAGAGACTCGACTGTAATACCAATTAAGCAAACAGTACAAGTTCCCGGAATCTATTCATTGAAGCGTTCGGCCAAATAAAGGTCTATGTTACATTTTGGCGAAATCAGTTATATTGACTAAACAACGTTCCGCATAACTTTAGTTAGGGTGGATTCACATCTACAGACACCCACCGCGTCGTGTCAGACACGAGAAATATTCTTTAACATAAAACCATTGAACGTATTTATATCTATCGTATCGTTGCAGCACAGATGCAGACAGACATTTTTACGTTAAAGAATGGGTGCCATGTCTGGCTCGACACGGTGAGGGTCTGCAGATCTGAATCTACCCTTATACGTTCCTAAATATGTTCCAGCAGAAGCCAACAGATGTAGTTTCTGTGCACCTTTACACAGCCGCAATCAATTCAAAAAAGGTGTTTCCCAAATTCAGCGATGACTTTTATTGTGTCTCCTCTAAAGTTTGAAAACATAGACCGTTTTGTTCGGCCGAACGCTTCAGTTCTTAAAGTACCATATTTTTAACTCGCGGAAGTCTTTTCTCTGCACAAACTTGTGCGGAAGATGCTGTATGGTTTGTGTTTCGAATAGTCTTTTATTATAAGAAAAAACTTTTTGTTGAAAACTAATAAACTTTGAAACTGAACCTTCGGGACAAATCGATCGGTTTTATAAGTGAAAGTAGGCTGATTATTATCATTGAATTACGGCATGATTTTCTCCGACTCATAAAGCTCACACACAAAAAAACAAAAAAAACAATCGGTGATAATAATGATAATAACAACGCTTATGTGAAGTTAGGACTAATAATAGCATTGCTTACACACACGAAGAAAACTGGTTTACCGTTACCATTGATAGTTACAACTGATAACTGATTATCATTATAACCTTTGTTTTCAGTGATGTCTTACCACGCCTTTTCCGTGATGCATGAATGGTAAGGATCATTGACAAAGACGGTATTTGCGTGTGAGTTTAGTTCTTAATGCCCTTCAGGTATGGCGATAGATATCACATACATCTATTTTTTGGTTCGTGGTCATTTTGCTAGAAAAAAAATATTTTGGGTAATTATATGTTATCAAGATAAGATTTGGAAATCCATATTTTCTGAGAGACAAATTTATGTTTAAAAAAATTGTTGTAGTTTTTAATATCCCGCAAGCCCCACCTTCAGCATTTACCGATACATAAATATCGAAAATTTTAATCCGACTCATCAGAAAAAATGGTTTCATGGAAAGTTAACATGGTCGAGTGAAAACCACGTTGCCTAAAGGCTTATCATCAAAAGAGATAAGAGCTGACCTACACTGAAAAATAGCTGGTCGGAAACTGACCAGAATGATTTCTTTCGGCCTTTGAAGGCCATCTTTTTCACTCTAGGGAAGTGGGATAGAGCTGTCTTTGAACAATAATTTCCGTGCATGAACAATTAAGTTCTCAATTTCGTACAAATCTCCACCATTTTACCTTTATTCAGAGCAAGGCCAAACAACCTCTCACGTTTCCTGTCCTAACAAAGAACAATGAATTTCATTTCAGATTTAATACCAGCAAATTGTGGCTATTTCAATGTATTTACTCAATAATTATTTTTTTCCCAGGCCTTAAAAAAACAGTATTCATAAATATTCATAATGTTTTTGCACTGTTTTGCCTCGAGTTGTCGCGAAAAAAAAATTATAAGGATATGTTTGTGTTAAAAAAAACAACACCTGTAAATCTGTAGGTCGGTTGCCCAATCTAGAACAGGTTCGAGACAAATGCCCATTCCTCTTCACCACATATAACCGAACTTATTTCCTTTGATGTTCTGTAACATGGGAGGTGTCACACGATATCACGAAGGTGAGAAGAAGCCGTTTCTTACTGCTATCTAAATATTATACACTATAATGGAGTAATATTTTTTTGCCCTTTTTTAACTAAATAAAGCGAAATATATACGCAATCAATCTAAAAAAAAATCTGTAACAAACATTTTTTTTGTCCCATAAAAATATTCATTTAGCGCCAGTTTCTCACTTCAGAATCGGAACATAGGTGGCAGCACCCGAAGCCTGTATAATATATTGTATTTTATTATATATTGTACTATAATATATTGTATTTTGAAACACACAAACACACACGTCATAAGTTTTAATAGGTGTCGCTTGTTCTTTTTAATGGAATCGACCTGTAGGTAACCAACCAGGACCGTCATTTCAACTTTTTCCAAGGGGGGGGGGGGCAAAGAACATGTACTATATATATACAGGGTGATTATAAAAAAACTATCCCGACATATGGGCCCCTAACTATCATACCATTCACAGAAACTGAATGAAATTTTGGCATAAGGTATTTTGAGGTATGCGTTCAAGAATGATATGGAAAACAACAGTGTCACTCTAACAGTTACGGTTACAGTGAGAAAATTTCGAAAATATCAAATGGCAACACCAAGTTTTTTGTATTGGAATGTGATCTCCATTGTGAAAACCCCTAAATAGCGTTCGAACGGCAACTGTAGCATGAAAATCACCGGCGGTAGATAGGCTAAAAGTGAGGACAACCAATAAGGACAGAGAAGCAGCATAAAATAAAGCATTTTATTGTGTTTCACACATGACCTTGTGGAGGACTAATCAGGCTGGGATCTCAGCCGAAGAAACGGTGTGACGATTGAAACGAACATTAATGCTCTGGTGCACGGCAAAGTCCTTTTTCCTTGCCTAGCTCCGGGGATTTTCGTGCTACAGGTGCCATTCCAACGCTATTTAGTGTTTTTCAGTATGGAGATCGCATTCCAATACAAAAAACTTGGTGTTGCCATTTGATATTTTCGAAATTTTCTCACTGTAACCGTAACTGTTAGAGTGACACTGTTGTTTTCCATATCATTCTTGAGCGCATACCTCAAAATACCTTATGCCAAAATTTCATTCAGTTTCTGTGAATGGTATGATAGTTAGGGGCCCATATGTCGGGATAGTTTTTTTATAATCACCCCGTATATACATACACCGTTTTTAGTGTATTTCCAAGTGTAGGACTCCGCAGGGAGTCCCACATTGAGGGGTTAGTGCACCAACCTCTCGATGAGTATAAAAAACAAGCCTGCCGTTCGGAATGGGCAATAAATTGTTGGTCCGGGTCTAATTAGCCCTAATGTGCAGAAAATGACCGTGGTGCGACAAAAATTATCAATGATCAATAAAAGAGCAAATTATCAAAATCAAAGAGAGAAAATTGTTTTTACATTCTGATTCGTTTACCGTGCCTTTTTTTGTTGAATTTGGACTTATTATACGAACAAATTCGGTAAAAATATTCGGCAGTTTTAATGGTTTTAAACGATAATCCAAGCAATTGTCGTTTTTGGAGCCATTTCCATTTAGGGGCGCGTTAGACCAGGTCGATAAATCACTCACCTAAAGTACCAAAGGATGTTTAGAGGTGCCGCGAGATCGATACCCGGTTCGCCCTTGTCAGTAACTTTCCTGACACAGGGGTACAACAAAAGCTGCGACATGACCACATTCGACATGACAACTTAATTGATATGACCACAGAAAATGATTGCTACCGTAGGGAGTCCCACATCGAGGGGTTAGCGCACAATCCTCTCGGTGAGTATAAAAAAAAGGCTGCCGTTTGGAATCGGCAGCAAATTGTATGCCCCGGTCTAATTAGCCCTCGTGTGTAGAAAATGACAGTGGTGCGACAAAAATGATCAAATGACTATTTCCAATTAAATCCGGTACCAGGACTTCGGAATCTGATTAAGAAATTGCATTCTAATAGGAAAAGCATGTTTATCACAAAATGCCTGTCTTTCTTTGGTATAAAGAGTTTCTAGCGTTGGTTTTTATAGACAGCTTGGTATTTCTAAAGAAGATTGTTGGTCGTAGTAAATTGTGTGTGGAACGATATCCTAAAAGCGTGCTGCTTTTAAGCCATTTCCATCACGTCGGATATACGATAGTTGCACATATAGGGCCTGCATTTTCTGATTTGCAATTTTTAAATTTGTCGTGTGTCCTCTTTAGCTATCCAGAAAAGACTGAGAGCGGTGTTACGCTGGTAGTTATAAATTTATAACACTCTTCCATTCGAATGATTGCCATTTACTGATGCATTCATGACACACACACGTAGTTTCCCCGATGAAGAAATGACAACATTCCTGTGGAAAAAGCATGTTTATCGCGGAATGAACGGTTTTCTTCGAGTGTGAAGAGTTCCTAGCGTTGATTTTTATAAAGTTTTTGATATTTATGCAGGAGAATTTTCTTCGTGATTTCGAAGTGAGTATGAAACTAAATCCTAAGGCACGCTGTTTTTTAGCCATTCCCATCACGTTGCCGTGTATATAAGATTCGCAAATGTGCGGCTTGCGTTTTCTGAGTTGAGATTTTTAATTTTGTTGTTTTGTCGTGATTTTTTTTTTCGCTTTATAGAAACGACAGAGAGCGACGCCTGTGTTACGCTGGTATTTATAAATTTATAATAATCTTCTGGCAGTGACTTCGTTTCAGTCACCACAGAATATTTTCATCGCAAACGTTTCACATTTGAAAACAAACGTCCGGAAGCTTCAACTTCACTAGACCACATCATTAGCCCTGGAACTATCTGCTTATGCCCACCTAGTTCTAAGATCCAAAAAAAGAAAATAAAACATTTCAACAACTCCTAGAAAAATCCATCAAATTATAATTTCCGCTAATTATATGCTAATTAGCAGTCAAACCCAATTAGCAGAGAATAAGTCCTTCATTTTAAGGATTGATACAAATACTTTCATTCGAATGATTACCATTTATTGATACATTCATGACACATGTAATGCTCCTGATAAATGGCATTCCCAATTAGAAAAGCATGTCGATCACAAAATTCACGTCATCCTTCGAAGCATGAAGAGTTTCTGACGTTGGTTTTTATAGACAGATTGAATTTCTATTGAAGAGTTATTTGTTGTTGTCAGTGGGTATGAAATTAAATTCTAAGACAAGCTATTTTTGAGCCATTTCCATCAAGTTGGTGTGCATATATGAGAGAGCTGAGTTTTTTTTCTTTATTTTTACTTTATGGGAATGGGAAAAAAAGGTACATTACGCGCCTAGGAAGATAAACTAGGGCGTTGCTCCAAATGCATATAAAAGGTATCTGTGTGATGAGTGAACGATCCACTTCACTAATTTTAATTTCGCTCCCCAATCTCTCTCTGCGTGACTGTTCCAATTTCAGCTACGGATGAAAGTTCGTAATTTGAAAAAAAAAGTACATTCTATATACTGTTGGATGGTTTTCCCCCCAAAAAATAAATTCAGTGGAAAGTTCATCAATCGACTGACGAGATGAGATGTAGAAAAGAAGCAGCACGGACCATCAAACTTTCAACATGACTGAGTGCCTTAGCCTTCGGAGCTGAACGTTCACTGTCATCGCCATCATCAGCAAACCATTTAATTAATACATTAACCCCACTGAACATCGTCGTTTCATTTTTTTTCTTCAAATTTTAAACCATTATTTCTCTCTAGATAGAGAGAATAGGACATTGAAAATTACACCTTATGTAACCCAATTTAGATTACGTCTTACCATCATCATCGTTAAATTATCGTTTTGTGACCTTCTAAAAAGTTGAAAAACTTCTCAACATGTTTAATGGGTAAACACAGACTCGCACGCATGCAGTTTCTATCTATTATATCCTCCTGCATAAAGGTTGATGCTAATGTTGTTGAGATGTTTACTGTGGTATCGGAGTGGAATGTGTTAACAGCTTGTATTGAGTGGCCGTGTTTTGACGCATTCATACTAGTCACGTCGCCATTTAATGTATGTATTAATATCCTGTATTATTTTGCTAGTTTCATTTACTTTTAAAACTTGTTCAATACCAGCACGATGTTTCTTTCCGGTACACATTGTTTGTACAAACAGTTCTCGGAATCAATATTTTGGTGTTGCGGTTGCGCCATCTATTGAGCGTAGATGATACTAAATGCCATCTTGGCCTCTAAATAGTTGCATTGTGTTATTAGTATTTCTTGGTGTGTGCGTGCGTTACAGTCATTTATTTTTCTTCAGCTTTGTATAGATTGGAGTCGCATACTTTCATACGCTTCAAGGCTAAGAGTCTTCAAACACCTATTTGCTCCAAACTAGCTTGTTCAGTATGGAGTCTGTAGCTCTGTTGCATTCTATATAAGTGGACGCAGAAGTGCTTGTGCATCAAACATGTTTTCTGCCAAAATAAGTGAAGGGAATGATTTATATTTGTTTTTGAAATGTTATCTCATATATATATTATAAATTTGGGAATCATTTCAGTGAGGTTTTGTAACAGTTAAACGTACAATAAATCGCTGTCGTCGGTGACATTCGTCAAATGTCAACGTCATGTACGTACTGAACCAAAAATTCACTGAAATAGATCCGAGACATTAATTGATTAGGATCGGAGAACTCCTGGGAATTTTGAGGAGGAAATTTTGAAAAGGACTTCTCCGTCGTAAGTCAGTTAAACTGTTTATACCAATGGTTCTCAACTTTTATAAGGCTGCGGCCCGGTAAATCTCTTTGGTGTAAGTGAAAGGCCCAGTCATACACACAACTAACGAGAAATTAATGGGAAAAATGAAACTGCGAATCACTCACGGCCCGGTGTGACTAATGTTAGGGCCAGATACTGGGCTGCTGCCCGGCGGTTGAGAAACACTGGTTTAGACCGCTTAGGGCGGTATTCACCGACATGGTTTAAACCTGTAGTTACAATTTTTGGATAAGAGATCAACATAGATTGGTTAAAACCCTGAATTTAACCAATCCGTGTCGATCTCTTATCAAAAAATTGTGACTATAGCTTAAACCATGTCGGTGAATACCGCCCTTAGAGTACTGTCAAACTGGAAGTTTTCTCATAATCGTGCAACCGCAATCAATCCTCCCACCACATTCATTTGAAATGGTGTGACCAACACCATATTTAAACATCGCAGCAGTGAAAGATCGTCTTATGAAGTAACGAAATCATGATACGCAATCTGGACAGTAAGTCAGACATTTATGGACCGTGCGGATGCCAAACAAACGGTGATTACCAGAGTGTGTTCTGCCAAATCTAAAATTAGGTGGGTTTGGTTATTAGCTGTATATATGAGGGCAAATCAAAAATATATATAATCCGAGATTATATCATACTAACCTCTCAAAGCAATAAAAAAAATTACATACAAAAGTTGTTTTTTTAATTTCCCCAGATTTTAAAATACATTCCTCGAATAAAGACGGGGATGTGTAGGCAGCCAGTTGCACACGTGCTCCTTTACGCCTACATTGTCGTAAGTCAGGTAAAATGTTCTCCTCTCAATGCCCCTTTTAGCGATCCAAATGAATGGTAGTCCCAGGGAGATGAATCCGGAGTGTACGAAGGGTGTTTCAAAGCTGATCAGTGAATAGGCTTTAGCTTTCAGTTGTTAATGCAGCAGTGTGTGGTCTTTCATTTTCGTGGATAAAGAATGATACGAGAAACTCACCTAGCAGACACTTTTCGATACTCCAGGATCCGAGTCATCCCCAATGATGGATTGGCTTGTTCAATAGTATACTGTACCAATACTGTACCACCCGTTGGTACTATTTCTGATATCTTTATGTGTCAATCCACTTCAATAATTTCGCAAAGAGCCTGAATGTTTTCTGCAGTGATGCTCATCCACACTGGGGTTCATGTACGATTGCATGACGTCCTGCTAGAAAATTTCTGCCACCATTCGGTGCTTTATAGAGAGTTTCTTCCGTAAGTTGTGCATTCATATACTCTCTTCAAAATTTCGGAGGGTTTTACGCTTTCTTCAGCCAGAAATGTTATAATAATTCGCTGCGCACAGCTGATATATGTACCCATGGCCGTATTAAGAGGATCATGGACCCCCGGAGGCAAGTGATTTTTCTGAAACCTACCTGTCAAATTCTCTAGAATATTTGAAGAGGGATTGGGGGATTTAGTGATTTCTAATTGCCGCTTATATAATAACGAATTAAAAAGTGTATTTCGGAAAAAAGTGTAAATGTTCCCTTTTTTGAAATGAAAATAACAGCAAAGTAAGGTCCATAAACCCCATCATATTAGTTACTCGAGTGACGCATTTGCGATCAATATCGAGGTATTCGATGCTACTTTTTGACGACATATAATGTACGTCACCCTCAATTTTTTTTAAACAATTTCTGACAGGGGTGTCGGAAGCGTTTTGATCCTGTGAGTGCTTGTCTTGAGATTCATGTTGGAATTTTATACAAATTTCCATGGATACTCGAACACCCACAGCACCCCGATTCCGACAACATTGGCCTAGAAAGTGAGAGGTCAGTAAGTGACCAAAGCAAGCGAAGTGCTAGGTTAGTGAGTGATTAAAAGAGTGACGCAGAGAGAGAGGAGCCAGATCTGTCAGCGAGCAAAAGAGTGATATTGGAAAATGTGTGGTCATGGGAGTGACTAGAAAGCAAAAAACCACATCAGCGAGCTACCAAAAGAGTGTGTAAGCCTGTCGATCACCAATGCATTGTGAAAGCACGTGAGTGACCAAAAAATCTAAATAGCGAGTTACTAGGTCAGTGAGTGATTGGAAAAGTAGCCTAGAGAAACGTGTTTTGAACTTGCGGGTGCTCGTCTTGTCGTGTGATATAGGAAATTTCGATTTCGGAATCAATTTTAGGGGTGCTCAGACCCGTGCCACAAATTTCCGTAGGTGCTCCAGCACACACACACTACCCCCCGTCACCGACGCCACTGATTTCTGATCAGGGAAACTGTCCAATTCTTAAATAAATCGAATCATTGTCAGCTCACGGTGTGCAAATTCTTTCAACTGGACAGACTAGGGGTTAGCAGCGTTACTGCTAGACTAGAATGTGTATTACACTGCCCGAGGGGACAGCCTAGTCTGTAATCCACTGCACGCAGGGTCATCATCACGTAGAAAAAGCATTAAGTTTGTATTTTATTTTTCTTACTGAGGTTGTTGTTTCATCAAAAGTGCATTTCCCCGAAACTCGTACGTACCGCGTCTCTTAAAAAAATAAATAAGACGATTTCCATTTTTTTTCTCTCTAAGACTCACTAACTAAAGACGTCCAAACAGAGGTGGAAAAAAATAATAATTACAAAAATATATACGGAATGATTATAAGCTGATTAGTTAGTATAAATGCGAGTATTTTTCTTTTTGTATACAGCGATACCTCGGCTAACGAGGATGACTCGCTCTGGAACTGGGTTCGTAAACCGAAATATTCGTTAGCCGAAACGCGATTTCCCGTAGGTTTCGATGGAAAATCGTTTAATTAGTTCCAGAAACGGCCCAAAATTCAAAGATAAGTTTCTTCAAAACGCCAGGAGCGCAAAATAAAAGACAAGAACTGATCGAAAACCGAAAGGAACAGCTCCAAAATTAGTTAAATGAGTATTTATAGGAAGATGAGATACTGAAGATCTCTATTTTATACACTATGTATGCACACAAGCAACACAATCTCTGCAGTGGAACCTCTCCCGAAAGGACAATTTTCTGATCGCCGTTTCCGTGGAATAGGGATTTAATGTATTTCGCTCCCCGTTAATGGACAGTATAATGTGTCACGAATTATAATTTATTAATTTTTGGTCGTATATAAACCAATCTTTATCATATAAAGCCAAGATTTTGTTTATCAATCCCATTTGTATTTCAATCCCAAGCGTATGTTGGTGAATATGATAAGTCGTCAATTAATTACTAAATTAACTGAACATGATTCAGGATGGTGAATTCGAATGATAATGTTGGTTCTGTTTGTTGATAAAGTATGAAGAAAGCAGACATTTACAAGACTTATATTGTTGTTATGAATGTGTTTTTATCTTCTTCAGACTTAATTTAATTTTCATCGCAAAATATGTGTAGCGAACGTACCAAAACGTGGTAAAAATAATTAATTGGTTTAATGAAGATAAAAGTGGTTATAAATTTTTCCATATACATTGGCTTTTCAACTTTATTTGAGAATTATGCATAATCGCCGGTAAAAGTGATAAATGTAGTGAAATTTAGCCAAACTTTCCTTATCGAGATGATCGGTGATTATGCGTAATCATCGGTGTATCCCCTTTACTCGCAGTAATATATACATTTTAGCATTTGAATGTATAAGGGCCAATTGCAACCAAACTTCGTATAAATGTGGAAGCCGTATAAACGAGGTTCAACTGTATATCGTACCTCCCCCATTAGCGGACAAAATATTTGATTCCATGGGTGTCCGTTATCGAGAGGTTCTACTGTATTTAGTCTGCTGAAGCTGATGTTGACAAAACCCAGTCAAGTTCGTCGGTATGCCCACCCATTTCTGATTTCACCTCCCTACACTGGACGGTTTTGAATGGAACCGACCATAAACTGTTCTGATTTTACTGTGCATGCAGATAGAAAAGATAAGCTTCTAGAATGTCCAGACTTCAGTTTGATGCGACGAGTCTTGCACCGAAAGAACACGTGCTCTGAAAAGAAACTTTTTATTTTTTATTTTTCAACGCATTTTCCTTATCCGACTTGACCGTTTATCCGACCTGAGTGACAGTAGTTTGCTTTCTGATGATGATTGGCACGAAAGTTCATCTCACACGTGCATTGATATCAACGAAAATGTTCGTTAGCCGATTCGGAAAAATCAAGAAAAAACCTTCGTTAACCGAAAAGTTCGTAAGCCGAGGCATTCGTTAGCCGAGGTATCACTGTATTATGTATATATATATATATTTTGTTGTTTCGCGCGCGTCAGGCTGCTGCTAGGCCTGCTACTACAAAATAAGGAAGATGAAAGAAAGAAGCGACTTGTTTAAAAATAGCAGCGTTACTAATCATCATGAATGATTCATGAACAATATTATCAGCTATAAATCATTTATCGAGGGTCATGATTTGCCCGATTCATGACAAATTACTTGGATATTGGAAATATCAAAGAACGCGGAATCACTAGCACCCAATAAGTGATCTGTCATGCAGGGCCGCCCCTTATCAGACGAGGGGCACGGTGCGAAAATGATGTTGGGGATATTTTGTGGGAGAGAGAAAAATTGGGCATTCAAAGATTCATGCATTATCACAGAATATACAAGAATGTTGAAAAATATCTACTCACCAATGATAATTCAGAATTGATGAAAGAAGAAAATCCCAGAACTGATGAAAATTCAGAATTAATGAGAGGAAATATCCTAGAATTGATGAAAATTCAGCAGAATTAATGAGAGGAAATATCCTAGAATTGATGAAAATTCAGCAGAATTAATGAGAGGAAATATCCTAGAATTGATGAAAATTCAGCAGAATTAATGAGAGAAAATATCCTAGAATTGATGAAAATTCAGCAGAATTAATGAGAGAAAATATCCTAGAATTGATGAAAATTCAGAATTAATCAGAGATGAAATCCCAGATTTGATGATAATCCAGTATTAATGAGAGAAATATCCTAAAATTGATATGAGAAAAATCCAGTATTAATGAGAGAAATATCCTAAAATTGATATGAGAAAAATCCAGTATTAATGAGAGAAATATCCTAAAATTGATATGAGAAAAATCCAGTATTAATGAGAGAAATATCCTAAAATTGATATGAGAAAAATCCTCGAATTGATATGAGAAAAATCCTCGAATTGATATGAGAAAAATCCTCGAATTGATATGAGAAAAATCCTCGAATTGATATGAGAAAAATCCTCGAATTGATATGAGAAAAATCCTCGAATTGATATGAGAAAAATCCTTGAATTGATATGAGAAAAATCCTAGAATTGATGAAAATCCATAATTAATGAAAGAAAAAAATCCTAGAATTGATGAAAATCCATAATTAATGAAAGAAAAAAATCCTAGAATTGATGAAAATCCATAATTAATGAAAGAAAAAAATCCTAGAATTGATGAAAATCCATAATTAATGAAAGAAAAAATCCTAGAATTGATGAGAAAAAACCCAGAATTGACAAAAATTCAGAATTAATGAGAGAGGGAGGCATAATGCGTGTTTTCTCGGCTGAAAGAGTATCAGTTGATCATTTTTGTCCCACAACGGTCATTTTCTGCACACGAGGGCTAATTAGATAGCGACCTACAATTTATTGCTGATTCCGAACGGCACATTTTTTTTACTCACCGAGAGGTTGATGTGTTAACAACTCGGTGTGGGGCTCCCTGCTGAAGCAATCTTTTTATGCGGTCATATCGCCGTTTCTGTTGTGCCCCTGTGTCCGGAAAGTTTCTGACAAGGACGAACCGGGTATCGATCGCGCGACACCTCTAATATTTTAGGTGAGTATCTTATCCACCTGGGCTACCGTGTCCTGAAAGAGTATCTAGTTCCGGCCCTGGGTATAAGGTCGATACCTTCAAGTGCGGGGGGCACACTTGCAATTTTTTCGGTGGGCGGCTAACACTATCGTCCAAATTTGTTGTCGAATGTTTTTTGTAATGACCGTAAAATAGTGGTTTGATAGTCCTTCTCGGGTGCCAATGTAAACCTGCCGGGTTGTTAATGAGCAATGGGGCAGTTGCGTACGAGGGATTTTCTCAGGGGGGGGGGGGAGAGGTTCACATTTATTTTCTCCCCAAGGAAAGGGAATTATGTTTTTTTCCTGTAAAAATACAGGATTGTAAAAATACCTGTAAAATACAAGGTTCAACCCCCAAAAGCCTCGTTTGCGTACGCCAATGAACTGGGGGGATTAGGGGGACTTATTTTAGAGGGCAGCAAAATACTCAAGTCCGTGTCTGATTGCAAAAAAAACATTAATCAATTGCTTTTTCCTTCATTACTTATTTTTTAGCATTAGTTGATATTTATACAGGGTGTTCCATGGTTCCTAATTCTGGCCTTTATCTCATCAACAGTTCGTCGTAGACGTATAGTTCCGGCTAAAAAAATTCTCAAAATCTACTAAAAAATCGTCCTGTACTAGTTTTGAGTGTGAAAATAGTGTCACAAAATTAGAAACATAAATTTTTATACGGTTCCCCCTGTTTTCTAACTGTCATATATAAATTTGTTGCTTCATCTCTTCTGAGCCCAACAAAAAAAAAATGTCCATGTTTCTAAGCGCAGTATTCACGGTGAGACTTTTGATTTCAAAAAAAGTTTTGAATTTTTTTTCCATTGGGATTGTTAGGGCACAGGGTGACAAGATTAAAAAGTTTTTTTACTTTTATTTTTATAACTATAGGGCCCCTTGCAACTAATGGCGTATCTGACTCCATATGTTATTTGAATCCTTTTCTAATTGGAAATATGCCTCTAGGACAGTGGTTCCCAAAATGTTTTTCGCTATGAACTACCAAAGACTCTTTTAAAATCCTGATGCTTCCCCTTTTTAAAAGACAAGCAGAGGGGGGGGATACGGGGTCCCATGCAGCTCCCCTGCTCACTAGATGATCAGACGTTAGTGAAAGATTGTAAAAAAAAAATCCTCTCAATGCTGTTTCAATCGATTTTTGTGAATTTAGAATGCCCTTTGAAGGTTGGAAAATCAAACTTCGTTATTGGAAAACTTTATTTATTCAGAGATAATATTTTCATTAAATATATGAATTTTTATTAATTTTTAACTTTTTTTTCATTGAAAATGAATCATCAATTCTTATATTATTTTTTTGTTCAAATACGAATTTCTATTAAATCTAAGAAATTATTACTTTTATTAAACATTAATTTTAATCAATTCTGATAGTTTTTTTATTAAGTATCAATCTTCAATAATTCTGGAATTTTTCATTAATTATGAATTATCATGATTTTGTACTTTTTTTCACCGATTCTGAAATCATTTCTTCATTGAAAAGATTTTCTCAATCGTTTCTATAAACCATACAACTATATTTAAGCTTAAGAGTTGGCGGGGGCCACTGCGAAATCCTCAAAAGCCACACACATGCAGCACGCAGTTCATACGTTGAAGACCCCTGGCCTAAAGCTTCCGAAGAACATGGCTTCTATGAAAGAGAAAAATAAGAGAACGAAAGGACAGTGTTGAAGTAAATATTAAAAAAAAAAACCATCAAAAAGTATTGATTTGAATCGATAACAAAAAATGCCAAATAAAAAAGGAAACTGAAATGCATAAACGTAAAATAAAATAACTTAATGAAAAAAATCATAACAAGAGACATTCTTTGTCAATGACCCGCTCTCAAATTGCTCCCACATTAAAAAGAAAATTTCCCCTCGTAAAAATCGAATTACCCCCTTCCCAGTACGGTTATGGGCCCCCACGTTGGGAACCATGGTTCTAGGATCAACGGTTCGCCACTATTTTGTGGTAAGAGGAGTTAGCCATCAACCCTGTGTAATGTCCTGTATTAGAAGCATCAGAGGGACTATGCCATCTCATCTGTTATCTAACACGCGTCACTTACCAATTACTTGTACACTCCATGCCAAGGCGATTTTCAGCTTTATTTCATGCAATATTATTCATCAATATCAAGTTGGAAAACAAAGTGTTTCCAGTCGAGTTCGCTTATAACATATCATATCCCATTCCCCGATTATTTTAGAAGTGTATGTTATAACCGAGGTGTTGAAATTAGCATGTATAGCAGTTATATGTTACTGCCAAAGCTCGAAATGATCAGTTCGTTAAGTGGCCGATGATCCTCGGCCAAAGTCCGATGACAAAAGACATGATCCGGGATCATCGTCAAGTTGGCGTATTTTTTCGTGATATTTACGTTGGCGATAAAAAAAATGGATTTGACTCCTACGGGGCCGTTTTACATCAGCACATCAAGCTTTGGCCAAAGATCTCCGGTCACGTCGCGAAATGGCCAGCCCCGTTAGGAATTGGCCACACTTCGGGCTTTGGCAGTAACATATACATAAAGTGCATTATCGAAATGAGCTTGTGCAGTACATAATTAAATTTAATATGGTATTGTTTTTGGTTGATATCTCCTAAGAGATATTAGAAATTTATTGAAATGTAGTACATATAGGATATATAGATTATGCATACATTTATTTCTCGATTCAATTGATTTCACTGGTATTATTTGAGTTTACGCTAATGATATTCATTTAAAGTTGTCAGCATTCGTACAATAAATTTAAAAAAGTAACTAATGTTCACATGAATTTTACTTGTCAATCAACATGCTTTTGCATAGTCTTTCAATAGGTAGAGATCGAATGCTCTTAAAACAATGTGGATTTCCGCTTTCACAAATCACAACAATCGTTTATCAATAATTAACAGAATAAATAAACATTCAAGAATTTGAAAAGCATATTCCATGCTGTTTTCACAGAAAAATGCATGGAAAGATATCAATTTAAAAAAAAAAGACATGATTTTAATGTTAGAGTAGGTCATATCTTAGTTGATTATTTTCACTCTAATTGCGTGGTTTTTTTCGTTCAAATGACAGATGGTTTTCCGACATCATACCTGAATGTATGTGCAAGCTTGTCAGTATGAATCCATAAATTTGGGGTTAAGTTGATATAGTTATAAGACCTGTATGGTTGGTCAAAGTTTGAAGTAATTAGTTTCAATGGGGGGGGGGGGGGACAACCATATTTGTTACGGGAATCTTTTTCGCTGGACATTTTTTTGCCTGTTGTGGCTTTGTATTTGTATTTATGTATTTGTGACTAACAGGTGGCGGTTTTATCTGTAATAGACCATTACGGTGCTAATGCAATTATTTACTATTTTAATGCAATTATTTCGACAATCATTTTTTGTCGTGCTTATAATAGAATATTACGGCTTTCTGTGAAAAAAAGAAGTATCAAGATACTCACCTCTCCCTACAGTGCCATGTTACACAAATAAGGCAGTTTTTAGCTTTATTTTTCCAGGTTTATGTTTGCAGTATGTTGTATCCGAATTATTTTCCAATTTTCGAGAATGTTTTTGCTATGTTATATCCGCAGTGTATGTAATAACAGAAGTTAAAATATATGGAAGTGAATGGGCCAAAAGTCGGAGATTATAAGATCGTATGTTATATCCACGATGTATGTTATATCCAGGGTATGTAAAGAAGTGTACTGGATTGTATTTAAACGTCCCCATTAATTTTCTCTTCATATTTTTGAAACTTTCTAATGTGTGTGAGAGATTAGAACCATTTCCAAAACCTAAATGGAATAGCAAACTGTATAACGGTTTCCATCAACGAATGCTAACCATCGTTTCACCATCAATCGTGTAGAGATTAACCCCATTGGGGGAAAATAGCAACGGAGGAAAAAGGCAAAAAAAAAAGCATAAAAATATATATTATATTATTGACCTTATTTTTAGTCATGGAAGCGTTTGATATGCATCATGTGAGAGGATTTGATACACAACGACTAGGAAAACGTTAGATGGAACGGATTTGTTATGATTTCCGACATCGATGAATGTGAATGACCAACCAGCGAGACTAATATCAGATTAAAATCTCTGTTTGTTCCGGCTCGGATTTCTTTATTTTGTAAATTCTCTAAAAAAAAATTGTACTTATTTATTCTGGATTTTTTTTACGATGAAAACGATTTTTGGTATCGGAATTGGAATGTGTAGAATCGAGATCTTGTCTCTGTGTTCTTCAATTTAATAACCATTTCAGGAAAACTACATGTGTCATAAACGTATCACTAACCCTTTTAGGGGCACTTTTTATTTTCTGCAAAGTATTTAATGAAATTAGTTGATAAATGTAATAAATGTAAGTATTTAATGAAATTAATTGATAAATGTAATAAATGTGTAATAAATGTAAGTATTTAATGAAATTAGTTGATAAATGTAATAAATGTGAGTATTTAATGAAATTAGTTGATAAATGTAATAAATGTAAGTATTTAATGAAATTAATTGATAATGTCTAGGCCTTATGAATGTGTGAGGAAAAATTTTTTGCGCATCCCTGAGAGGAGAGGTAGGTAGTGGTTCAGTGGCGTAACCAACTCTCCTGTATTGATGAATTTTCAAGATGTTAATTTTACATCAAAATGACAAATATAGTGATAATTATTTATCATTTCATTGGTAAATATTCAAAAAATAAAACTTTTTCAATTTTTTTAGGTTCTTAAAAAATATGAGACAAATTTCTAGCACTTATTTTGATTCCATTTTGTACGATTTTGTATCAACCAATACTGAACATAAAAAAATGCGCGAAATAAAATCACAAACTACAGAAAGTTATCTAGAATTATTCAATAAAAATTTGTATACTAAATTCAATCATTTTATTCACTTCTTCCATTTTACTTTTACAAATCGTCAAATTTGGGAAAACATGTGGCACCCGTTTGATAAGAGCACAGTGACACTTTACGAGTACTGCACATAGTAATTGTTTAGTGAGCCTTCTCTTTGGTACTTGACATAGGACTTCTCTTTGAAAAGCACATCTTTATGATGTACACCTTTAATGGTATGTGGATGATACGTTCTGTCTTTTTCTTCAGAAAAAGAGAACGCCGACCCCAAAAACAGATCATTCAGTGCAAGCATATCATAATATAGCCATGAACCCCCCCCCCCTCCCCACATCCTGGAACAGCGCCCCTAGGATGGGGTCTTTTGTAGGGTCCCCCAGACCAGACTTCCACGGTCCCCTTTATCATGAATTTATAGCGTGAAAAAACAGAAATGATGAGAGTCGTCCCGGGCCCCAGGGCTGGAGCCGTGTCAGCCCCACCCTTGTGGGGCCATGAATATAGCTTAGCAACAAGAAAATGTCACACCTCTTAGCTCTAAGAAGGTGGTGGTCTACCCATGAAACCCCCCTAAAAAGTTTAAAAAAAAATAGAAATTACCAATAAATTCTCTTCGTTTTATGATTTTAGCAAATAAGGGTATGTAGCTGAAAAATGTGTCCAGGTGTGTGTGTTAGGATATTGATCACAAAATTTTTCATCTTCCTGTACCTAAAGTTTGTTCACATATAAGTAGGGTTACCAGTCGTCCTAGTTTTGGATGCCATTTTAAGCGTCCTCCTACGTTTTAGAAAGTTTGCCCATTTGTCCTCCATTTCAGTTTGTCGGACATACATCTCTTCAGAGTGTTTGTGCTTTTCTTCTCCCCATAGGCGGCGATAGACTTGGAAGTCTAGGGGGGAGGCACGATGATGATGATGTCAATTCATTATACATATATACCATATATACATTAGGTCAGTCGACTCCACCTTTCACGCTGGGGGGGAGGGGCAAACAGACCCTCCGTTGACAGTGCTGGGCATTCACATTTGAATTACATGCATACATTATTTACTTTACAAAAATTTCCTTTTTTTTATACTATTGATAATGCATATAAACATTACTATGAAGGTAGTATTGGGTACAAATATAACCATGAGCTCATACAAATACTCAAGGTTACAAAATTAAGTTCGCTTATAACATACCCTCTTAGGTGATTCGAAAAGTGTATCTTATAAGCAAGGTCTTCAAATTAGCTTATCTAGTACTTGTATATACAGAGTGCATAGCTAACACTAGACAAAGTTGAGAAAAACAGCATAAACTACCAAAAAAAACTCTTTTCGCTCATTTACGCTGTTTCTTTAATCATTTTTTTCCGATTTTTGAATTCAAATATTTCAGCGAATATTGCATTTGGAAACGTGGATTTTTTTGTTGACCTCAGTAGAGAGAGGGCAACAACTTTCAACTGGGTTTTTGAACACAGGGGGTCCGTATAAAAACATATATTTTTTTTATTTGAAGAACAAAATAACTCCTTGCAATAAAAATGATGAAGCTGAGGTCCACGCGTTATTTGGTTACTTTTTCTAATTGGAAGTATGCCTCTAGGATCAATGGTTCGCCAGTAATTTGTAGTGCGATGTGTCAGCTATGCACAATGTATGCATAAAGTGCATTATTGAGATTGTCCCGGACAAAATAAGCTAAAGCAAGCATTTAATATAGCATGGCTACATATTGTTTTTAGTTTATACCTCCTGAAGAACTTTGAAAATGTATTAGAGTGTAAGTAATACAGTGTATATGGAAAATGCGTACATTTTTTCTTAATGTATTTAACTGCTATCATTTGAGTTTTATGCTAATCGTCTTCATTCAAAATTGTCAACGTATTCAATAACCGGCCACTGTGGTGGTCGAGTGGTTATAGTGACGGACTCGCGATGGTGGTCGGCTGAAGTTGGCTTTCTGTGGTTCCCAACTTCAAGGCGCAAATGCGAGCCGATCTCTCCGTTAAAAAGTCTCGCCACAGAGAGCAACAGTCCTACAACGATAAATCATTCAATCATAACACTTCACTCATAGTTAGAAAAACTGGTGGCAGCACTACACATAACAAGCATTACAGAGAAACAAAAAAAAAACTTCACGTCAGGTTTCACTACACGTACACACACATTCCCGCATGTACCGATTCGTTGGGGTTTCCGCGGGGGGGGGGGGGTGGGCGGGGTGCATGTGTGGTGTAGCAGTAGTAGGTAGGGCCTCCAAAAAATGGCTCGGGGATCCATGATGTTCTTAAGTCAGCCACCTCGTTGGACAGTTTGCCTGTTGTGGCGTTGTATTTGTAATAAATTAAAAAAAAAACAACAACTAATTCTCATGAATTGTACTTGTCATCAATCAACAAGCTTTTGCATAATCTTTTAACATGTAGATATTTAATGGTTTTAAAACTGCGCGGATTTCTGCTTTTGCCGATCACAACAATCGTTTACCACTGCCAAGTGATCCAAAAGCAACAGGAAAAGTACGCATCCAATAATTAGGAGAGCATATCTCCCATACAGTTTTCATAGGAAAGACATAGAATTCTTTTAAATAACACAAACTTTTATTGTTAAAATAGTCATATTTGTTACTAGCAGGTGACGCGTTTAAGATGTTGACCATTAAAGTGTTATCTGTACGTTATTCATGTAATTATGTATTTCGACAAGAAACTTTTCTTTATTATAAAAATTCTGTGAAAAAAGCATCAAGATATCATCTGCATACAGCACGTGAAGTGCAAATAAACCAATTTTGTCTTTATTTTCCCCGGAATTTGTTTGCACTATGTTATATCCGAATTATTTTCAAGATTAAGATACTGATTTTGGTATGTTATATCTAAGCGGATTAGGGTCGGTTGAGGCCCCCCCCCCCCCGGATTACAAAACCGTATGTTATATCTAGGGTATGTTTATACATATACTCGACTGTATTCAGTGGTGATGTCTTGTGATCGTGTGATCTCCTTGTCTTACCAGTGGAGATTGCGATAAATAAATTGCGAGAGAGATTGCGACCAATTTTCTAGGTGGTAATAATTCCATTGCACTCTCGAGGATGTAAGATTGCGCTAAAGAAAAGAACATGCTCCTCTTCTGATACATCAATCGTACAATATGATTTTCCGGTGATTCACTTTTGAGAATCATATTGGCAACAGTTTTCAATAAAGTTTTAGGACACAAGATCGTAAGGATTATCTCGAAAGTAGCCCAAGCTCATTCTTGACCAGAAACGCTACTTCCACCTCAAAAGAGAGATGGCGCTGAAGCGACAAACACGATACAGTGATACCTCGGGTACGAATATTTCGGCTGACGAAAATTTTTTTCATGGTTTTTCGGCCACGGCTAACGAACACTTAGGTTGATACGGATTCACTTGTAGATATAAAATAGCCGCGTCTTGAGCTAAATCTTAGCATTTATCATCATCAGAGAATTACAGTCACTCGAGCCCAATTAAGTCATGTCAACCTCGAAATCTTTTCCCAGATGTAACTCCACTTTTTTTTTGAAATTTTTGAACCATTTCATGTAAAATGAAAGATTTAGCAAGAAAACGCATTAAAAATAGAAGCCTGTGTTTCCAGAGCACGCATTCTTTCAGTGCAATACTCTTAGCATCAAACAGAACAGCCTGGATATTCTCGGAGCTCATCTTTTCTGTCTGTATACATCAGACACAGGCATGACCTGACCAAATCACAAATGCATAGGGAGACCTACGAAATCAACTGGGTTGTGTCAACACTAGATTTAATACTGACTAGAATTGATGTTAGTTGTGTACATAGTATAAAATAAAAAAAATCTTCAGTATCCTATCTAGTTTATCTAATTTTGTAGATGTACATTTTTGGTTCCAACGGTTCGTTTTTGTCTTTTTAAAGCATATTTGGTGTTTTAAAAAAACTTCTTTAAAAAACGTATCTTTTAATCCCGGGCATAACCTACAACGACTTAAACGATTTTCTATAGAAACCTATGAGAAATCGCGTGCCGGAAACGAAAATGATTTAAAAATGGCAAGTTCTGATCCACGCTGCTTTAAACGTGGCATCAACCAGTATGCAATCGAAAGAAACCCATAGATCTAGTTAGTTGCCGTATAGCAGCATTTCTCAACTTATGGTCCGCGACGATGGTATTGTTGGTTCGCAGGCACACTTGATAAAATTATTTACCCGATGTAATTCATATCAGTAATATCCATATGAGTTCGAATAGAATTATACGTTCATACTTGGGTTCACTATACATCATTGAGAATAATGCAGGAAATTGTGATCTTAAATACGAGATATCACTAAATTTTGCCAACAATTGCAATTTATTGCTTTAAATTCAATTTGCCATAATTACTACTAAAATTGCTGAAGGGTGTGCCAATGCTACAAATCGCTGTTTTCAAAAATGTACAGTATTTCACGAAAAAAATATTCAAATGATCTGATGACCATATTTCATTGAAAAATATGCATTAAAATGGCATATCTTAATATATAATAATCCGTAAAATAGGCCATACGGATACAATGTATTTTGATGACATAACCAATTGTCATAAAAAAAAAACATTGCCAAAATGTAGGCATAATCACCGCAAGCAATAATTAAAATTGCTAGAAAAGTTAAACCCGACAAATATGTGATATAAATATTTATTATTTTCGCCATAATTATACAAACACAAACACAAGACCACAACAGGCAAAATGCCCAACGAGGTGGCTGAGAAAACGATGCCCATAACAAATATGGATGTCATATATTTCTAAAACACAGCAACCCTCAATTCAAAATGCAATCATAAAAACTAAAAGCTATATATACACGATAAAATGTAATACAATGTCCATATTGTCCCATGCTATACAAAAGAAGCACTTATCATTGTCTTATCGTATTAAAAATGGATAACTTAAGAATTCTGCGTGGCTCGGATTCGAACCGTCATGATTTGTCTAATCGCGCCATATCACAATATAATTTATATTATGAAAACACTGTGTATTACGATAAAAATAATTTATTACAAATTTTAAATAAGTATCGTTGAAAAAATGTATAAAAAACATCGGAACAACGAAATTTACAGGTGTGGTATGTCCCGTAATACGGGGCACAAGTGGTCCGTCAAATTGTGTTAGACATTTTGATGGTTCCTGTTTTCAGAAAGGTTGAGAAACACTGCCGTATAGCATTCTAATACGACGAAGAAGTAGTTCAAGAAATAATTTATTAGGAAAAATGAACTCCAATTTCGATTATCCATTTAATATCAATCCTAATAAAAGGAAAGTGCGTGCAGAGTTTATGGGAGAAGTAAGTTGAGAAAAATGAGAGCTGGTTGCACAAGCTCACGGTCAACAACTCTTTAGCAAAACCGAATTAAGTGAAAGTGTGTTGAGAATACTAAATGAGAAATTTACAGAAGAAGCGATGAGAGACCGCGTGTAAAATTCTTATCAAAATACCTATTTCAGAAAAGACACGAATTTCAATCATTTTCAGGCCGTGTTCTGGAAGTTCTATATACCCTTTAAGGTGATAACATAACAATCTTCCTGGTCGATACGCATTATTTTTGTCTTTCTTCTTAATACAGGTCAGTGCCCGACTGGAATACGAGTCGGTGACGAACACCCTATCTTAACACTTTTATACACGAGATGGGTATCAAGTAGTGACCACAAGGTTTATGACATAGTTAGCTGTCAAAGAAACTTTTTTTTATTGTTGTTCTCATTTGGGAGCTGTTTTAATTGAATAAAGAAAGTGGTCGCGGTTATTGTTTCAACAAAAAAGAATTATAGATGTTCTCTCTAAGATAGGGGTCTCCGACGCATGGCCCGTGGGCCATATTTGGCCCTGGGAGCTTTTCCTCGTGGTCGCGCAGATCATTTTCAGAAAATGGTTGAAAGCATTGAAAAACTATTAATTCTAGAATAAATGAAAGAAATAATTTCGGAATTAATGAAAGAAATAATTTCGGAATTAATGAAAGAAATAATTTCGGAATTAATGAAAGAAATAATTTCGGAATTAATGAAAGAAATAATTTCGGAATTAATGAAAGAAATAATTTCGGAATTAATGAAAGAAATAATTTCGGAATTAATGAAAGAAATAATTTCGGAATTAATGAAAGAAATAATTTCGGAATTAATGAAAGAAATAACGCTAGAATTATTCGGAATTAATGAAATTAATTCTAGAATGAAATAATTTCGAAATTAATGAAAGAAATAATTCTGGAATAAATGAAAAAAATAATTCCGGGACAAATTGATGAAATTCAGAATTAATGAAAGAAATAATGCCAGAAAGAAATAATTTTCGAATCTAATAATTTCAGAATTAGTGAAAAAATTAACTAATAAATCAATGACAGAAATAATTTCGTAATTTCAGATAAAAATTATTTCACAATCAATCAAAGAGTAATTGCATAATTATTGAAATAAATGATTTCAAGATACATTGAGAAGGAAAATAATTTCAAAACTATGTACCGAAATAAATAATTATATAATCATTTAAAGTGTTTCGGATTAAAATTAGACTTAGAATTATTTAATCTAATCAGTAATTATCAAAAATATTTCAGAATTAGTGAAATAAAATTTTCAGAATTAATAAAGTTGGTAATTAATAAAAGAAATAAAATTTCAGAATTAATAAAAGAAATAAAGTTTTCAGAATTAATAAAAGAAATAAAGTTTTCAGAATTAATAAAAGAAATAAAGTTTTCAGAATTAATAAAAGAAATAAAGTTTTCAGAATTAATAAAAGAAATAAAGTTTTCAGAATTAATAAAAGAAATAAAGTTTTCAGAATTAATAAAAGAAATAAAGTTTTCAGAATTAATAAAAGAAATAAAGTTTTCAGAATTAATAAAAGAAATAAAGTTTTCAGAATTAATAAAAGAAATAAAGTTTTCAGAATTAATAAAAGAAATAAAGTTTTCAGAATTAATAAAATTTGTAATTAATAAAAGAAATAAAATTTCAGAATTTTCAATCCTTCAGTTAATTTTGTCCCTATTTGACTTAGGGCCTCCATTTGCTCCTTCTATTAAGATGTCACTAAATTACATGAGTTGGCCCACGGGTTTCGTGGGAAGTTTCAATTTAGCCCGCCGTATCTGAAAGAATGAAAACACTGTTCTTCAACAGCCAGTTCGCAGAACTGACATTTCGCCCAATTTGGGAATAGTCTTAGCCGTCAGTCCGCAAATCATTTCTTCCATTGGTTCATTTTTTGCTGGCCCGTAAATTAATTCTCCTATTTACCCTAGTAATGCCGGTTCGCAAATTACATGCATTTCTCTTATTTACGATATTCATTTTTCGCCGGTTAGCAAACTATTTTTCCTATTTCTATTATTTATTTTTCGCCATTCTGTTCCCAAATTGTTTCTTCCATTTAGCTATGTTTTACCGGTCCGCAAATTACATGTATTTTTTCTATTTACGGTAATATTTTTCTCCGCCAGTTCGCAAATTATTTCTCTTATTTTATTTAGCTTTTATTTCTCCCATTTAATTATTTTTTTTTCTGGTCTGCAAATTGCATGCATTTTTTTTATTATTCACCTTATTTAAATCTTGTCAGTTAGCAAACTATTTCTCCTATTTAGATTTTGTCGGTGCGCAAGTAATTTTCCCATTTATTTATTTTTTGCATTTTCCGCAAATTATTTCAACCATTTATCCAGTTTTTCTTCAGGAAGTCTGTAAAAAATGCAAATACTGATTTAAAAGAGAAATTATCGTACTAGAGGGAGTGCGGTCGATATAAAAAGTTGTAAAAATGTCCTGTAGGTGGCACAGCAACCAAAAATGCACTGCGGTAATATATAAGATAGTTATTGGAAAGATTGAGTTTTCTATAAATTCAGCATTTATGGAAAATTTGTGTGAATCTACTCTATGATGTAAAATCGCAAATTCGAATTGTGCCCGTTTCTATGCTACGGAATGGTTACGGTTTCGGTTCAAGTTTTCATTTAACTCCTGAATATATCGGGAACCGTTTTGGCCCATCGGACCAAGTTATGTGTATGTACCGAGAGGCGTATGTATATATCACCAGTGCTCCCAATACACATGGTTCGGGTACCCAGGACGGAGCATTGTGCAGATACCTTCATGGGGAAGTTGACAGGTTTCAATTCGAGGGGCCCTTGATGAATCTCATTCTTTTTTTTGTTGCTTTAACATTGAAAATTTTCAGTAACTTGAGCCCGAGATACATCCAGTGTATGGGGCCCCGACTTAAAATCTGCGTATTGGGTTCCCACTACTGGATGTTGGGGAGCCTTGTATTTAATTCGTTGATGAAATGAATACAAATGAAGCATTTTTGTGGCCCTCATGGGGGTGGGGGGTGCAACAGGGCTCCAGGCTGGAGGCCCCCTTCCCCCCCCCCCCCATGGGGAAGTTCATTCATTTCAGGGAATCCTTGATGAATGGCATTGGCATTTTTGTTGCTTTAATATTGTGAAATTTGGCAATATGTGCTGTGCTTTCACTCACTGCCACTTTTCAGGGAGCTCTGATGAAGTGGGAGGAAATAAATAAGATATGATGTGATGAGAAAAGAGTGCTTGGCCGCCGACGGTCTCTGCCCCCCCCCCCCCAGTAACGATAATAAAACACGCCAGCCAATTAAAATCAATTCTGCATTTTTTACGATTTTTTTTAACGTTTTTACTGACTTTCTGCCCACCCTGTACCAGAATATTGCATGCATAACCCAATTATTTCCTTAAGACGATGCTATTACGACGAGTATTAAGATGATCTTAGACGAGGCTGAAATATATGGAAATGTTTGTTGAATTAACCACAGCACCCAATAATTTTTGAAAATTTATTAGCCGTGTGCAGTTTCATGCATTAATTTTCTGAAAGAATCATAATTTTATATAAATTAAATTTTAAATTATTTTCTATCTTTGTTACAACAAGGTTTAACTCATTTTATGAGGAATCACTGAGTGTACAGGAATGCTGAAAAATATTTATGCAAAAACAAGAACGCGCAAACAAAAAATTCAAGAAAAAATCCGAATTTTGAAAATAATTCTAGAACTAATTAAAATCGGAATTCTTAACAAAAGACATAATTAGAGAGTTAATGAACATCTAAAATTAAAGAAATAAACAATTCCAGTACGAATTAAAATTCCTAGTTTTAACTAGTTCTAAAATTATTTACTTGATTAATGTCAATGAGAGAAATCATTTCGCAGTTGATGAAAATTTGATGAAAATTGAAAATTTGTTCTCAGAACTGATTGAATTTCAAAGCCAGTGCAAATACTGAGTTCATGGTAGAAATAATAGAATAAATTAGTGAAAGAAATCCTTCTATATAATATAGGATTGATGAAAATGTAAAATTGATAAAATAATATATTCCAGAGCTAATGACAATGCATAATTAATGAAAGAAATAATTCCAGAATTTATGAAAATTCAGCAATCTGCAGTTTTTCAAATTTTAAAAAATCCCATTCTTCGGAACGACTTTTAATATTGTTGTTATTAGAGAGATTAAAATTGAAAATATTCCTGAGGGAATTCGTGTTCATTTCGCCACATCTATCATAGATGGCAGCACGAGATATTATTTTTCCCAATGCACAGGGTTTGATAAAATAATATGTAGATGGCAGCACTAGAGAAAAATTGGGCTTTTTAATCTTTTATCTCTCCGGTAGATGGCGAGACCAACAATTCGATCCTTCCATGCAAAATTTCCAAAACATTTAAAGCTTTTTAAATAATTTATAGAAATTTTAATTTTTATTGTTTTTTGAAATTTGTTTGTCAGTTTTTCTCCCCATTTCGTTGAATATTTTTATTTCCTACACCCTTTCATTTCAGATACTTTGAAGTTTCATAATTATGAACATATGACCAATTTCGCCGTCCCTTCCTTTTGTTTATGGTTTTTCCCGTATTTTCAATGAAGCCAACTTGTATTCTTGTTCGTTACTATACGATGAAAATTATTTTCCCAACCTTTCTATGGATAACTATGAAAAAAATATGAATATTCACATCCCACATGTTTGTCATGTTGGAATTTTTGTTTATGTCGAATTCCTTTTAAAACACTGGATAGATAGATAGAACCGCTCACAACCTTAAACTGATGCAAAGCACCATAATCCCATTACCTCAAAAGAGGCAGAGTGGTGCCGGAAAAGTTAGTAGATATTTATAGTGGTGGCTCTCCTTGCCCCGTGCTCGCAAGTATCGAATCACTCGCGTCGTTCTCCCCATGAGGACAGCCATGAACTCTATGCAACGTACAAGCCATTTGACTAAAATGGATAGCTGAACCCAATGAATAGGGAGAAAAATTGTACGTGCTCCCAGTTGCGCATAAGGGCCGGGGACCGCAGCCTGGGATTTCAAAAGAAGTGTGGAAAAGACTTGTAGGCAAGTAAGAAGAAGAAGTTGACATGTTGAAGTGGGAGAGATTTGACAATGGTCTAAATACACAATGTATACAAAATATATATACAGCACCTCCACTGTGACGTGAAACGAAGAAACAAAGCCTCCGTCCACAGTGCTTTAACACTAGAACTACCGAAGCGGTCTTTTTAACCGCTGTTGAAAAAATTCATGATGCAGATGCATTCATTTGGAAGAAAATAAGTGTGTCATTAAAACTATGGTTGTCTGTCTTGAAATTGCCATGTTGGGTAAAGGGGACAAGGGACCACCCCGATAAAATGCGGCATCTAAGGTCACTGAATAGCTTTTGCTCCCACTTAGTTGACCCTTAGACACATGGACCTGGGCCTGAGACCGCAAAATGCATGGTCGAAAATAAAATGTGATTCACCTTCTTTGCCCACAAAGCGCAAGGCCTTATTTTCCACCAAGTATTTGTAAGACGAAAAAATAAATTATTTCAATGCATTCTCCCACCTTACAGCAATTGGCACATCTTCTTTTGAAACACCCTGTATGTTTGACTACGACTGAAATTTAACGAAACCTGAACGATTTCGCACCTTAGTTTTAGAAGAGACAATGAATAATTTTATTTCTTCTAAAAATGCATTCATAGCATATTCAAAATCCGGTCCCCCACATCCTGGAGCATGAACCCCTAGACTGGAATCTCTTGCGCCCCCCCCCCCATCAGACAAGACTGCCACGGGCCCCTTTATGATGAAATTATAGCGCGAAAAAAAAATGATGAGAATCGTCCCGGGCCCCAGGGCTGGAGTCCTGTCAGTCCCACCCTTGTGGGGGCCATGTTCAAAATTTTGTTAATGAAATTTTCAATTGTGGTCAAAATCATTGCTCGGTAGTTCTAGGTAAAAGAAATTTTTGAAAACCAACGGAATAATTTAAACTTTTCGCTTTTGCCCCAAAAGATTTCTTTCGGCGAATTAAGAAAAGTCACGGTGGGAAATTTTCAAATTTCAAAAATGGTGTTGCAAATGGCGATCCAAAGTTTGAAAAGTGGTGAGAATGTGACAGAGCGGCAGTGTTAATCCATTTTCAGTAGTGCTTCATTTGCCACCATTGGCGAATTTTCGGTGGTTTTATCAATTTTTGCAACTTTATTCACTCTGGTATCATTTTTGGTTACAACTGGCGATTACCCGTATTTTTCCTAGTTAAATGATCAGATTGATCAAACGAAATACTTGGGGGAAACATTTTTGGGGTGTTGCGAACATTTTGGGTGTGTTTGTTACTGATAACCGTTCTTGTTATCTGTGCTATGTGAATACAGTAAAACTTAGATGTAACGCCAACAACTTTTACGTCACCCCGTCTACAGAGTCAGTTTTTGAATGCTCCTACCAGCATAAATAGCATGTTGATCCTACTTTTTTTTTATTTGCTCGCTTATAAAGTCATTTTTATTCGGTCTCTAGGGATGCCGTTGTTGCCAGGTCTGAATTTAGTTAATCATTTTATTGAACAGCAGTACCGTCTTAACATGGGTCTACTATGGCGTAGACCCGACCAGGGAGAGGGCTTAAAATGAGATGTGGTTAAATTTTCGTAAATAAGCATGCAAATTGGTAGGCAGGCATTTTTAACCAGCTAGGCGAGTCAGAAAAATCACTTCTATCAGGGGCTCGGGTTGCTTTTGAGACGATCCTGTTGAACAATTATAGGCTTCCAATTGAATATGCGATATCGATAGATATGATACAAAAACTGCTTCTATAGAAAAAAATCTGAAACACACTGATGGAAGACAAAAATATGGTTCATGTGAATGTTGTTGAATATGATTCATTATACACATTACTGAACATAAAAACTCATTTTTACCGCTCATAAAAACTGTTATTGATGTGTTGTTTAGTTTTGTTTTTGATTCAAAAACCTATTTATTTACATCCATTTTCTGCACCCAATCCAATCAGAAACACTGTATTTGATAAGCGATATCAATTACATTTATCGAATCATATACATATTCGAAGTATAGATGACTGAACGTAAAGCAAAGATAATTTCGGAAAGACAAGTCATATTCCTCTGTGGGGAATCGAACTACTCACCTCCCATTGTCCGGGTTACCATTAACTGTTTAGGCGGCATTGACGAGGTATCTCGTCAAGCAAAGATATTTTGTAAAGTTGATTTTTCAGTGGGAAACTTTTCCCTATACCCCTTGGTTTGCACGTGCTGAAAATCGGAAAAAAGCCTACTTTATTAAAAAAAGATATGACATTTTGAAGGGAAGTTTAGTGATTTCTAATTGCCGCTTAAAGGGTTAAGCTACTGAGAATAGGCATTTTTTAACCGTTGAACTATATTCCCGTTCAGCATTAATAATAAAACCAGTTCAGGTAAAGGAACATATTGTTCTATGTTTCATATTGTTCTTTAATTAATTAGCTATTATTTATTTCATGCTTGTTGTTAGACCTAATTATGTGTGAATTAAACATTTTATTCGAAAAAAAAAATGATTTCTTCAATGCGTAGTCTGCGATATGGTAGTTCTGGGATTTGAGATTCTGTCTAAAGAATTAGTTCAATTGTTTTTAACGATCTAGTTTTGTAATTGTGAGGAAGAACAGTTTACAGCCCCTAAAAAACTATGGAGATGAACAATTCTTTATATTCTAGATTTTCCAGGGCTGTAAACTGCTCTACCACAAAATTACAGCATTCATTTGTTTTGCACAGTATTGGACTTGATTGAAGGCAATAAATGTGTGTGTGGCTGCGTGTATATTTTAAAATAAACGCTAATTGTTTATTTACTACGTTTGTTTTTCAAATTGTAATGAAAATCTGTCCATTAAAGAAGCTGAAGAAAATTAATTCTGTGTTTCCATTTCACCAACATGGACATAGAAATGAATAAATTATTTTTATATAAACTTTTCAGGAGCTTCTATAGAAATTGTGCATTCGTTTTATTATTAATTATTTAACTTTTGAAGGTTAACAGAGTATTATGACCTATAGTGTCATTACTGACCTTCGATCCAAAAATTCTAAAAGTGTTTTTTTTTCTCTTTACCAGAATTTTTCCCGCCACCTCCTCTTTGCTGGGTCCATCATCATTTCGGCCCAGGCATGCCGGAAGTTCCACTTATCCATAGAGCTCTGGTAGCCGCTCGTGAAGGTGACCTGCAGGGGCTACAACTACTGAAAAAAAAGCAAGAACTCTTACACGGCATCCACGATGACTTCGGGGCAACATGCGTCCATTATGCCGCACGTGGGGGTCATGTCAAGGTACTCGAATTCTTGATCAGCAAATGTTCCATGAAGGCCAATGTCAGATCGTTCGTGGGTGCTACACCGGCACACGATGCGGCAGCGATGGGCAAACTTCCGGCATTAGTTTGGCTTCTTCGCAATACAGATTGCACTCTTTGGGATAGAGATAAGGATGGAGCCACTGTACTCCATGTTGCAGCAAGGTATGTCATTTATCAACTTTCATTTCCTACGTGACCAAAACACAATACTTCATCTGAATATTTACAGCAAACTGACAGTGCTCGTATTATGTACCTCACAAAAAGTTTAGTGGGTACTCGTACCATACTACTGCTGAAATTTTGTTTTCGGCGTAAAGAACATTCAAAGCCGTTTGTAATAAGTATTGCACATATGATACACACGCATTTACCGCTTTATAATGTTCATATTCTACCATGAACCCAATGCAAGAGAATTTGTTAACACAGCACATACACAGGGTGGCCAATGAAAGACTGAAGGGTTCGAAAAGTCATAAACTTGTTCTCATTTTCAATCTTTCCTATTCCTTTATAGGTTATAGAGAATCCCTTGGAATGGCTGCGTCTAGCAACAAGTAAAATTAATTTGGTTTCCCTATTCCAGCGAAAGATCAATTATTCAAACTAAGAGAAAATACCGGAAACATTTTAATGTCAGTATCTCGTAGCGATAACATGATTCCGAATAAAATCATCCTGTTCGAAAGAAGTGGCGGAGAGGTCTTATGCGCACTGTGGGCACTCTATAACCTGTACGCACTGACGCAGTGGTGGAAGCTGTACGGCAAAGTGTCCTTCAGGACCCATCTGCCTCTATACCCGTCGTCGCTCTGCTCTACTAGGCATCGACGACGGGTAGAGGCAGATGGATCCTCAAGGGAACTTTGCCTCACAGCTTCCACCGCTGCGTCAGTGCGCTTAGGACCTCTTCCCGGAAGATCGCAGACTGGTCAAGTTCTTTCGAACAGGACGATTCGATTCCAAATTATGTTATCGCTACGAGATACTATGACATTAAAATGTTTCCGTTATTTTCTCTTAATTTGAATAATTGATCTTTCACTGGAATAGGGAAACCCAGTGATTTTTAGTGGATGCTGGACATCTTACGTAAACATTTTTATCTCCAAAGGATGCTCTATAACCTGCAAAAAATAAAAAGATTGAAAATGAGAGAGGGAGAGAACAAGTTATGAATTTTTCAAACCCTTCAGACTGTCAGTGCATTCCCGTCATTTCAACTTTTTCCAGGGATGGGGGAGGGGCAAAGCACATATGCTCAATGTATGTATACAGGGTGTTTCAAAACTCAACGTACAAACTTTTAGGAGAGGTAGAAAACACAAAAACAAAACGGAATCATATAGGAATGTATGAACAACCTGATCAGCTGGAGGATAAACGACGACGCAGAAATGACAAGCCGATAATGGGTGTAAAAAGTTTTTATTTAGCGACACTTTTACACGAGGACAGTACGTGTACACGTTAAGTTTCAAAAGTGCTCAAAGTTCTTACCATCAAGTTATGCACACTTGAGGGCGCTAATCGTACGTGATTACTCTAACTGTACGCCTCGACGGATTGGGCATGGTGGACCAGTCCCATGACCACTACGATCGCCCGATTTATCTATCCTTAATTTCTTCTTGTGGGGGACCCTGAAAGCCATGGTCTACAGTACGCCCGTTGACTCTGACACCGATCTCGTCGCAGCTGCAAACGTCCGCGAAATGTCGGGTATTTTTGAAAGGGTTCAACAATCGATGCGTCGCCGTTGTCAAGCGTAAATAACTGTGGATGGTAAGAACTTTGAGCACTTGTTGTGAAACTTGACGCGTACACGTATTGTCCTCGTGTAAAGTACTAAATGAAGATTGTTTTTGCTCATTGTTGGCTTGTCATTTCTGCATCTTCTTTTATCCCCCAGCTGATCAATTTCGGGTTTCCGGTCATACATTCTGATGACATACATCTATGTGATTCTGTTTTGTTTTTGTTTTCTACCTCCCCTAAAAGTTTGTACTTCAGTTTTAAATCGCCCTGAATATATATATAAAAAATGACGGGTCTGTTTCAGTAGCCACCCTGTATATATATATATATATATATTTTTTTTTTTTTCAAAAACAAAGGCCTGATGAGCTTAAAACCAAGGAACAAGTTGATGAACTTACATTGATCCAAATAAAGTTTCAGAATCTACTGTGTTTCTTCAGTGAACCGGGTACTCGATATAATTATTGAACACCTTTAGAAAGAAGTTCTCAAAAACAATCTCTATCAAACACTGCAATTTTGGCGAGGTTTCCCTTCCCTCAAGCATATTCTCCGATATAATTATTGCTCAAGATGGTTCGTGTGTGCGCATAAACTTACTCATTATGACCAGAAAGATTATCCATCGGAAACGATGGCCTAATTCTTAGGTCTACGACGACCGAAGATGGGAAAAAAAGGGACGAGATATCAAGAGACGAGCCCGCTTTTTTTGAGCTAATCTCAAAAACGGAAGAGAAAAGATCATCCACATTCATCATGTATGATAGATTTTTTTTTTCAATCTCTTCACCTAACTTTAGAGAGAATCGGTCAAGTGGGACATCAAAAGCACGACAATCTCACGTGTTTCTACAGCGGTCTTTCGTGCGTGGTTCAGCTCGTAGCCGGTGTTTCTCAAAAAAGAAGTTAAAAGTAGGCCTATAATAATTGTTTTCGGCATCCCTTGAGCTCAAATAAGAAAAAAGTAGTTTATAAGCCAGACTGCAGGTGTGTTTTGATTCTTTCGAATAAAGATGCTCCAGACACATGATATAACGGTTGGCACGCATTTTACTTTTTATTCAAATTGCATTGTTATTGACGGATATAGTTAGTAATATGGTTAATATTTCTTTTGTTCGATCATCAAAGTCAGTTTCTATTATAATTCCGCCCTCTTATCATTCTTCGGCAGAATAAAATGAGGCACGATACATCAATATTATTGGGTTATTGCATGTGAAATGTCGGGTTTCAAGATGAAGGAGTTTGCGCGCATTTGAAATACAACCTGATAGTGCATGTCAAATATAGTGGCTTTTCAACGGAGTAAAGGAAACTTCTGCTTTGTTTTAAAACATAGCGAGATAACAAAGTAGTATAACAAAACATAGCAAGTATAACAAAGTAAAGATTCGCGATAAAAAGTGAATTTTGTACAATAATCGTCATTGATCTACACAACTAGATGACGATGAGACTCCAAAATACGTGCTTAAACGAACTTTTCAGCTAGTAATGGCTCTCACTGATGGTGCGCTTCTGATATATTTTTCTCTCTTCGTTCTTGAAATTTGATGAAACTATTAATGCAGAAAAATACTTCACCAAGATAGATGAAAACTGGCATAAGTTCACTAGCATCTCGATGAGAGGGAATGATTTTATCTACTATTTCCTACTTTGATTAATTATATTCTTTTACCACAGAGTTACTATTCTTTGAAGTTTCATTACCAAATCCATATTTCATGCAGGGCCGCAACAAGCAAGCAAATTTTGGCCCTCCCGTATAATGTAGAAAAAGCAGTTAAAGGATGAATTATGACAATCCCCTCCCCCAACCTACTGCCCGGGGCACCAGATCTATCTGCTCCTCCCTAGTTGTGGCCCTGATTTCATGTGCAACATCCTATGTTTGATGACTTTTGACCTTCATTTAACGTAGGTTAAGGACCTATAATTCAAATTATGAAACTTCTTTGCAATATATTGTCATGATGAAATGCGCTTGTTAGTTAAACGCTTATGTGTCCAATGTGTCCATTTTAAGAAATTATGGAGCTATTTCACTGATCGGAATAAGATGTTGCTCTTTGTATATCTGTCGCGTGAAAAATGGCCAACAGTAACGAAAAGTTAATTTCTTGTACCTAAGCATTTGTTGTATTCAAACGGCATTCAAAGCTACTTCATTCCTCAAGGCCAGTTGTTCACTGGAAGCTGCTTGAAGCGATAAACAAGTCGCGCGAAGATGTGTCTGCATCTGCAAGATGATCCCATTGCACAGGAAGTACGAGAACCTCATCCATTAGCAGCGATTTTCAGTTAGTGATTGTGATTTCCGGCTACAACAACAGACGAGAAAAATTTCCGATTCCAATGGGATCTCACGTGTCACGCCGTATCTGCGCAGGTGCAGTATGGTTGCGTACTTTTTTCGTGCCATTCGTTCCTTTTTTTTTTTTTTGTTGCTCTTTTCGGTCTTCTCTCTCTCTTCCTCCCTCTTTTCCTGCGTGAACATGGGATTTGAAATTTTATAGTTGCCGCTCATGGGTTATAATGGTAAGTGCTTAAATTCCTATCGCCCTTCTGCCCGGGCCATACGCTGGATTTTTGACGATCAACGTTACACCTGGATTCCCGCTCGGTTAGGTTAAAAGTCATGTTTCTTATAAGGGAGTCAATTCAGATCAGTTTTTTTTTTGCTACCATCCTCTCGTCTTCATTACGCCTACGCCTGCCTCCTTTTGCCCAATTCACCCGCCTTTAACTAGTAAGGGTTGCAATGGTAAGACGTAATAGATTAAATATAATTATTTATTTACAACAAGAACGCCTTCTCCGTGTTCAGAAGGAGTCAGATGTCTCCTTAAGCATGGACTTGATAAACTTTCTCAAAAGTATTAGTTTTTTTAATATTTCCCCGAGATTGTTCAATGATCACGCTTGTCCTCATCGAGTGCAGTCGCGAACTGAGTAGCGCGTAAAGGTCGCTTTCAGTAGACGACGTCAAACGCCCTTTGTCGTCGGACTTAATGTCGGCTGTTGCCGCTCGCGTAGCTTGCCGCGTGTTGTCGCTTCCATTGAACGACCGGCCTAATATATACAAGCGGAAGTTAAGCTGTTCTCTATGGATCCTCAGCACAAAATTCAATTGTGTAAACCAAAAAAAAATCATTTTTATTTTTCAATCTTTCATAAGATAGCAAAAAAAAGGGTTAAATAACCGAGCTTCATCAAAACTCGCTGATCATCGTTATCGAATAGGTCTTTTTACATAAATAATACAAGAGGAATTTTTTTTCCTACTGATATATACAAAACTTTTGAACAGTATGTCAGTGACCTTCTTCACATATCCACGGTCCAGAGGTTCTCTTTTGTCCTGGAAGGATGCTGACCTTTCTCGCGACTGGAAGTCGAGCTCACTGACCATAGACTAAAGTGAAAGTGTTTCTCTGTTGCATTTTTATTGCCTGTAAAAGCGAAGATAATCTCTACCCCCTTTTTTTTTAACCCTTTAATCGTATAACGATTGCATCCTTTCGTTTTTTCACGGACACAAACAAAATCCGCCTGATTTTTTTCTGATATGGACACTATGATTTGGGTGCGGCTCGAAGAATCGTGCGCTGATTGTGTGTGAGATATCTCTTCGCATGACGCATTCAACCAGCCCTTTTTGTGCCATGTCAGATCTAGATGGGTTATTGTGTCTGGGTCATTTGTGGAGCTCATTAAAGCCCATTCAGAAAGCGTAAAATTTAAAAAAGATATATTAAAATACTACCGATTATGTTGGTTTATAACTGCTGAGGAAGTCATTAAAATGAACATCCCTTAAAAATTTTTGCATCCAAATCCGGTGATGGTATGTTTGATAATATACTACACAGATTGGTATCATATGTTTAGCCTAACATAAGCCCTGAACCCATTCTGCATTGGTTCTTTACTAATACGCTAGACTTTTCGTCTAAATTACCATGAGTGTATTGCTGGTTGCTCGATAGTTTTCAAACAAAGTTAAAATTATTATCAGTCGTATTTTTTGCTGCAATGATCATGAAGATCAGGACAGCATTTGAGATATGTTTCTGTCAGTCAATTCACAAAGAGAACCTATCGGAATGGCAGGAAATTCAATTCTTATTAAGGGGTTTTTGCTGGTAGTCACGTCTAGCAAACACATGGACGATGAAACGACTTCTACAGGTCTTGTTAAGTCAGAAGGCAGCTGAGCAGCTAAGTTTGAAAGTTCAAAACAGAATTTCCATCAAAAAACATATATTTCGGCCAATATTTGCAACAATTCAGATAGCTTATACAGAAGAAATCCACAAAAATTACCTGTAACTGAAAGCCTACATACAGTATTGCAAATAGAACTGCGATCTTTCTTTCTATAACAAAATTACATTCGATTTTTCAGTACAAATTTTGCAATCCAAAATTGTTAGATAATGTGTGGTATTACTATATTATTTAACTCCCTAATTTATAGAAGCAATGGGGGTACAAGAATTAAGTGTGAGGCCCGAAGGAACAACATTATTCCACGCGGAAGCCACTTTGATATAACTGTGATAATTTATTTCTTCTGCATTCCACGCAGGAGCCGCGTTTCAGAAGCTCCCTGCTAAGAAAAGTGTTTCAAGACTTGCCATTTCTAGCATAAGACTAACGTGCACATTTGTATCACCGTTCATTCTGGTGACTTGCCGTTGCACGTTCCCTTTCACTGGTTCAGGCAGCAATTTATCCGTTCAACAGAAAAATCAAGTGCAGTTCACATTTCGGTTTTGCTTTTTTTCTCGGGTTAATTACACGGGTGCTGAGTTGCTGTTGGAGTTTTCGCATCAGGGAATCTTTGAAAGAGAGAAATGCACGTGTTGTTAGCTCAAAATGAACAGATGCTTTCGTAAGACCAGAGATGGCTATTCCAGTCCCAGCGAGTGGTAGTCGCACTTCAACGGAACTCAATTTACGCAGCGGGTAAGCAATTACAGAACTTCCCCATTAAGAATCGTATCGCTTCCTGGAAGACGAACCCAAGGTCAAAATCCTTCATGTTTACATCGATGTATTTAGTATAAGAAAAGGCAATGGTATGAGACATCTCACATGTTGAAATGTGTAACTGGATGACTTCTTTATTGGATTAATGAACCAAATACTTTTGTGACGAATTCAGTTGAAATATATGCAACTTTCAGGCTGTTAGGTCAGGGTCCAGGATATTTACGTTCTAGTGTTTTGCCCAAATCTGTGGCTGGCATCTTCGAAGGTACAAAAATGAGTAGATCTCTCCAATAAGCGAGAAAAATTTAAAAGATAAAACATATCTTCGGTTATACCGGGTGTTGAAGAGTTGTACGGACTGTTTTTGCTCAAAACAACTTCAGCTTATACATCACTTGGAGAGGAAAACTCATTCTTTCATTAATTAAATATGGACGACGAGTCCGCTGTCTTGTCTTTCATCCTTTTCAGACCCAAGCATTCGCTTTTGGGAATTTTCAAAATGTTTTTGCATTTTTGATACTCAAAAATGCATTAAAAACACAAATGTCACAGCAAATATTTGTTTTTTCATTTTTTCTTCAAATTTTCAGTTCCTTTTTTTATAAAGAAATTCACTTCGTTCAAATTTTTTCATCGAAGATGATATGCAGAGTATATTTATCTTCACATAATTTTTTTTTTTAAATTTTATTCCCAAGTTTTATGTAATAATTCACACTTTTCCCAACGGCACTTTCTCCTGGAAGCCACTTTAAGAAAAAAAACCCTGAGAGCTCAACTTGAAGTGCTTCCCTCTAGTGAAAGCTCCCAAAGTTCATATTCACCATATTTCTAACTCAAATTTTACAAAATCCTTCAAGTCCAGGCTAACTCCTTGAAATCAAAAGAGAAAATTCTACAGTGAGAAAAAGCAACCACACATTCGTGGCACCAGGGTCTGAAAGGGTTAAAGGTACCTTAGCTTTAATCAGTTTTGCACTGTTTTTCACAACGTAACATCGTTCTTAAAACAGGGTGTTTTGTTTATGGACCGACAAACTCAGTGTCGTGTATTTGTTTGCGTGAAATAGATGCGCTTTATACTGTCACGTTTAGGAAAGATGGAGCAACTAGTCCCACTACTACTCCGGTCAAGGTATTTCTGATACAGACGTTCGGGGTAGGCAAAGTCATTAGTAGACGTTGCAGGTTCCCATGGCCTCCTCGGTCTCCAGATTTCACACCGGCAAACTTCTGGTTATGGGATATTAGAAATCCTGGGTGTATCGATCCGGTCCATCTAATCTGTCGGAACTGAAAGATGCGATCCGCCGAGAGGTGTCATGTATACATCCGGACCTGCTGCACTCTGCCGTTGCTGGATTTGTAACTCGCCTGTAATGTGTTATACCCTGTGGTGGTGGTCATGTGGAACACATACTGCTGTAATAAACGATTTGGAGGCATTTTGTTCATTATTTGAGTATCTTTTCTTTGACTTGTGTACGTCAGCGCCACCTATCGGCTGTTTTTGAGGGCTTTTTCCTGTCTTAAAAAAATTCCCGTGGTGTCAACGCCGTGACGTTGCCCTAGCGGTGCCAACCCTGCAAACCGTTTTTTATTTCGCTTATTTTTCCGGTTTTTATGAATTTTTAAAATTTTTACGGAGTTTTTGCCCACCCTGTATGTATCTGAAATACCTGAAATATCGTATTAAGTAATGCATCCATTGAAGTGATGTAACATTGGTGGAAAACTTTCTCAACTAAACTGAATATATTTATACGCACACACGGATTCTCTCTCTCCATCTCAAGTTATCTGACGATCAGAATCACTTTCAACAATAAACGTTGCCGAAAAACTAGCCATTGGTCAATAAGGTCAACTAAAATCCGATAAAACGGACAAAGAAACGATCCTCAATTCTTTAGCCGATGAAGTAACTTTTTAGAGGAAAATATGGTCATTGTTTTCCTTATTTTTGTGTTGCCTAAAAGATAGTTTCACGTCACACATATATGATTTAAATTGAAACAAGGAATTTATGACATACAGTTTGTCGTATTCATGTAAAAATTGTTTCATTCAGCAATATTGCATTTTATTTTTGATTGGAGTATTGAAGTTTGATTTTGGTGAAATCAAACTTCCCGAGACAGTGAAATTGGATTTTTTCGATATATTTTTGTAATTCAAAAATGTTCTTTCATGACTTATAAATAAATCAACAGCATATTATATATGCTATGTATTACAGTATATTGATTATGGGAAGAGATACGATGTTCTTTCACCAAATATGGTAATACATGTACAGATATTATTCAAAAAAGATGAAATTTTCACTGTACCGTGAAGGGAATGAACAATAACAGAAACACGCATATCTCACTTAATTACACGTCATTTTTTTTTTATACAATATAATTCTATATACTTTATGTGTGATATCGTATTGTAGTGGCAGCGTTTTCTACATTTGCATTTCCGATCAAGCAACGCATGAAATACTGCGCCTTTTCTTTTATTGGGAAATTTCGTATCTTGTTTTATTCAGCTTATATCTTATTTTTGGTTTTCGTGAGGTTTTTCATTTTTGTACCTGTGGGGTATTGTAATCATTTCATCTATAACATGAAATCCCAATCGTTTCCGAAGATAAATCGTGATTTAATGAAAATTCATATACATTAGTAATAGATTATCTCTCATTTCCTCACAGCACCCCATAAGTAGCACCTATTCGAGAAAGTCCATTTTGAATACTTAATTAGACGGAAGAATGGTTTTCATTTTTTTATTCACATCGTCTTTAGCTTAGAAACAAGAAATTTAACGCTACTATATTTGTTAGGTAGTGTTGAAACAAAAAGGAAAACATTCCTTTGGTTTCTGGGTGAAATGAAACGTAGATTTTTCCCGCTATAAAATTATGGTGTCATCTTTGGTATCATAGTTTACAATTCTTGCACATGATTTACTAGAACAGGTTGTCGGTAAGCACCGAGGAATTTTTGGTGTTTTACTTGCTATGGACGATTTAAATTCAAAGATTAGCAATTCGAGTTTTAGCATAAGTCGGCGAGCCAAACCGGAATGCGACAACACTTTCATGTGAACAGTGGTGTTGGAAGCATTTTTGATGCGGTGATCGGCTTGAGCTTCAAGTTTTCCATTTTAGAATTAATTCTGGCGGAGGGTGTGCTCGGACCCGTGCTAAAGGCACCACTAGCTCCGACGCGGCGTAACCGAGTGTGAATATACACTATAGACGTTCCTCGCAAAACGCTTTTTTCCGAAATATTTAAGACAAAAATCGACATTTTATATATTTCTAGAAGTTTATTTGACTAGATTAGCGTTTCGCTGAATCCAAGGACCACTAATGTTTCTGAAATAATGCACAACTTGAAGCACAAATAATCTACAGTATCCGAGCGTAATTTTATTCAAATCCTTGGAAATATCATTAATATTAGTTGCATATAATTGAGTCATTTTAATTATTAAATAGAAGAACATTCTTAAATTAAATCTTCAGTCCACGCATCATAGGTTGAGAAACGCAGAGCTATACTATCCAATATACAGGACCCTATATTTTACTCATAAATTCTTTGGTTACCCTGGTCCATTCCAGCTCTCTTCAGGTGATTAAAACAGTTAACTATACTCGGCAGTTTAGGGTTTAGAGGTGATTTAAAATGCATCTATTTCCTCCTGATAATTTTCTGTAACTTTGTCCTTTTTTTTCTGTACCGAGAATAGCTTCGGGCTATCGTTGTAAGACAATTTACTATCTAGTGGATGATGCGACTCGTTATTGATGTTCTACAGGGTGTCCAATCTTATCGTTGACCAATAGCTAATTAATAAATCTCGACAATTCTTAAATCTCAAGTCATACTTTTAGTTTAAAATTACGGTGCATCGACAAGTTAAAGAAAAAAAAAATCATTTTCTTACAACCGAAATTGGCTGAGTTATTAAACGTTTAAATCTAAGAATTTCAGGCATATTCCTCATTAGAAAATTCATCATTCAGTCAATTTCTTCAAGTACGGGCTTTTGGCTACAAATTTGAACTACAAATTATAAAAAAACTGGTTTCCTTGTTCGCATGATAAAAAATGGAGGGGAAAGAAAAGAAATGTGGAAAGAGAAAAAAATGGTGCACAGTACAGTATATAATATATATATATATATATATATGTTGCTGCCAAAGCCCGGAGAGCGGCCACTTCACGAATTGGCCCAAAGTTTTGGTCAAAGTCCGAATTGCAGAAGAGATTCGGACTTTGACGGGCCATTTCGTGAAATTGCCGGAGATCCCTGGCCAAAGCTCGATGTGCTGATATAAGACGGCCCGGTAGGAGCCAAATCCAGTTTTTTCTAATCGCCAACGTGTGATACATGTCTATACGAATGTAGCAGCTGTATTGGCTTTTTTTACGTGACGAGAGAAAAAACTAAAAATATAATTATACAAACATATAGTTTCTTCTGGCAAATGTTGGAGAAAAAAAAATATTACCTCATCGTAACTGCGGTTCGATGGGTTGGACATAAAAATACGCCTAATTGACGATGATTCCGAATCATGTCTTTTGTTGTCAGTCTGGCCAGGAATCACCGGCCAATTCACGAAATGGCTGGGTAAATATTTAACGAAATTGGCCAATTTCGTTCTTTGGCAGTAACATTTATACAGGTTGTGTAACTAAACTGATGGTTAGAACTCTGTAAGGGGTGGTAGAACTCGCAAAAACAAACAACTTTCACCATACAATGTGGGGTAGAAAGCAAGCGGCAAGCCGCGAGAGGGCGCCTGTGTGTTGAAAATTGAGAACACAGTGAGACGAATTATAAAGGACAAATGTGATATTTATTTATCGAAAACTTTACAACAAATGCTCAAATGAGCGACTACCAGCTGCAATACAGACGTCACATCGGCGACGGATAGCAGCTGAATGACGGGTTTTGCGAAAGGCGATGTTTCATACACTCCAGAGAAAGCTTTCTTAGAATCACAAGTCCCCCCCACCCTTTTAAAGAGTCACTAGTTTCTCTTTTGTCACTTCTCCCAAACCTCATATTTTTCATAGACACTGATATTTTTCTTATGCTTATATTTGAAAAAAATTGCAAACGAATTCTGGATGCTGAAAATAACACCATATTATGTAATTTCAAAGGTTAAACTTACTTTTGAGTTTCAAGCAGTATTTTAGTAGATGAAAATCCATTTAAAAAATGGTTTTTTGATTTTTAAAAGTGGCGGCGTTGATTTTATCAACGGAAATTTTATGATCCTTTCAGACCTTCAAGCATTCATTTTTCGGAATTTTCAAAATGTTTTTGCAGTTTTGATACTCAAAAAAATGCATTAAAACATAAATGGCAGCGAATTTTTTTATTTATTTATTTTTTCAAATTTTCAATTTTTTTTATAATTTTTTTTTGTGAAGAAATAATTCGTTCAAAATTTTTCAGCCAAGATGTGATGCAGGGTATATTCATCTTCACATACAATTTTTTCTATAATTTCATTGTTAAATTTTATGTAATAAATCATACGCTTTCCGGAAGCACTCTCTCCCTTAACGCATCTTAAAAAAAAAACTTGCCCTCTGATGGAAATCCCCCAAAAATCTATTTATTTCTAACTCAAAACTTGCACAACCCTTCAAATCAGAACTTGACTCCCTGAAATCAAAAGAAAAAATTCTACAGTGAGAAAAAGCAACCCACACGTTGGTGGCAGCAGGGTCTGAAAGGGTTAATGTGATAGGTGTTAATTCGATTTCGTTTCAAGAATTTGATTTTATAAAATGACTGATTTTATTAGCGGTGGGTACTGTATTACATAGTAACCATTGAACTTGGAATTCATTCTGATTTAGCTTTGAACGAGATGCATCATTGGATGACAGCATAAATTATAGCTTCATCCATGTGGTGTGCAGCTTATATATCATCTCTTTCTTCAGTTCTTCTCCTATTAAAATTCTATATAAGATGACAGATGATGATGGTCTTCCGATAGGGACTTCTTGAGGTCCTTTTGTGTGGTTCCGGCTGGAAGATCGCGTTCATTACCCACGGGGCAAAACAAAGAAGAAAAAGGATATGGTTTTTCTTAGTGAATCAAGTGCATGTTCTTTTACCGCACAGACATGTTTTTCAATTTGAAAAAATAGTGAATTTTTTGTCCTAGAGGGGAAGATTCGATATGATCATCATTATACAATTTTGGAGATGCCGGTATCAGTAGCATCGTCTGTTGATAAAAATAATCGTTCTGCATCATTTTCAAGGATCTCCGTACGATGTTTTGGCCAGAAGCATTTACATTTTGGTGCAACAAATTGCACACGCGTGATGCGCTTTCTCTACTTTTCATGCCTTGTTTAATCTCCCATTTTTTTCTTTCTTTCTCTTGCTCTCGGGCTGCACAGTTCTTCATTCACTAGAATTTATTTTGCTTCAACGATTTTACATTTTTCCAATGTTTCAAATATATTTATATGGTATGGATTACAAGATCTTATCTAGAGATATCGTCAAACACACAGTATATACTTCAGTGTTTAGAATACAACATGGTATGAGTGCATGGTGTTTCATTACTATCAGTTACCTAATTCTGGTACCCGAGGTCCGGTTTTATGCGACTCTGTACTCTTTACACATGCGTGGAATTTATAATTCGATATCGGTTAATGGGATTTTGGATCATTGGTTAGTGGTTAATTAGTGGGTTATATTTCATATTAGTAGACGATTCCAGTAAGAATTACTTACTTAAAAAGCTGTTTATACAAGATACATATTGCATTAAGAGTTTGCAAAAATTCTTGCGAAGTGAATTTGGTTCGTCTTGAGTGTTTGAAAAAGCTGCTTTAGGACAATTTGTGACGACATGGAACGAACCATCGTGATTTATACACGAATTTAAACTTCGACATAATGTGCCCAAAACGGTTGTTAATATGGATAAACCATGCGGTTTTCTGGTAAACAAAGTGACGGAATAATGTCTTTAGACTGTTTTTAACGTTTCGCATCGGTGCGATACTGACATCGGTCATCAGCTACTAGCTGGCCATCCATTTGTGTATGAAACGGTACTTGAAGGCAAAAAATATAAAAAAATACCACCGACACATCCTTAGTAAATGGATTCAGAGCCGTACTTGTGTGTGTGTGTCGAACCACCAGTTACACTTGGGTCCTATGAATGAGGTTAAACATAACATCACACGGAGATTTTCGGAACACTGCAATATGCCCATTATGACATTTTTTAATTGAAATATCGTTGGATATAGTGTATAGTGTACTGTGAATGCTTTTTTTTTTCAAGATAAACTATTTCCTCGTCTTTCAATTTTTTTATTGGTGTCAGAATGAGCCAATACTTGTGAAACAAGCTTGTTGTACTAAGTGGACTTGAGACCTTTAACATGGTGAAAAACTAAGCTCTAATAGAAACATCAATAAAAATACTATTTAACCATTGATTTATTTCAAGTCTTTTACACATATTCTTGTTTGTATGTGATATCCTATGCTGGTATAAAGTTTTACATATCTTTAATACTGAAAGTTTTGTGAATTTTCAAAAAACAAATTCATTAAAAATAGCTTGCGTGCATGATAAAATACCATGACATCAATGTAATTGAATAAAAATTGATTCAAAATAAAGGAAACTGTTCAGTTCATGAAATGAAGCAAAAATTTGAGATTTAATTAACTCAATCTTATTTAAAATTGGTTTTTTAATTTAAAATTTAAATTTTAAAATTTACAAAAAACTTAAATATCGCAGATGTGTAAAACTTCATACCAGCATAGGATAGCACGTATAATCAAGACCATGTGTAAAACATTTGAAATAAATCAATGGTTAAATAGTATTTTTAATGATATTTGTATTAGAGCATACCTTTTCACCATGTTAAAGGTATCAAGTCCCCTTAATGTGTAGCGGTTGGGAATCATTGTTGATACATAACTGATCAATATTCATAAATTAAGAATGTTTCATTCTGAAGAACATGTTTCATTTCAAAGAACGCATAACTCTTTCCATCGCTTTTCTTGTATATTCTGAATATATATACAGTAAAATGGCGGCTTATTCCATCCCCCCTTGCATTCTTTAGACCAGCGCGTCCGTTTTACGTTGGAATTAATTATCGTGAAATCCTTTTCATATGGAGGAATTTCAGAACAACACCCTTTTGCCCGTCCTCTTTCTCATTTGAATAGACTCTATGAGATTATAAAGCCTTTGCATCGGCTAGATCTCTTATTATATATGGATTTTTCTTTCTTCCTATCCACCTTCATCATAGATATTTGACCGCCTTCCATTCATTCCAAGATGACGACCTGAAGGGAGAAAAAAAAACCCTTTTTGTTGTTGTTTTGATTCGCATGTCATTTTAATTGTTTGTTCGTTTCCCCTTCGAATTATATATCGTTGAATTCGTCTTCACATATTTAGTAATTTTTTTACACAGTTGGTGCTTTTTTGTCGAACCACGTTAGTTACTATGCACTCAGATTGTCCGGTTTGACCAAGAGAGCCTTTGGTAATTATGGTCATGCTTTTACATTTATTGCCAGCCATTTCTGGTAAAATGGCATCGCAATACCGTGCTGGAAGATCAAATGCTCTACAGGGAAGACAATAAACATTTACTGGTATACGCGATCTGTGAAAATGAATTCGTTACAATGTTGGTTGCAAGTGTCTTTCAGATTTATCAGTGAAGCCACACGATGCAACAATAACATTTTGCAGACTTTAATCTGGCGATCATTCGCTGTTTTTATCAAGCAGTTGTTGCAAAGTGTTTATTCTTGACTGTTACGAGCATTAAACACTGGTGAGATACTACAAGCGATGCAGCTGCAACTCGACACGGATTAGTTAAAAACTCGAAAATTTCAGGTTTCTTAACCAATCCGCGTCGAGTTGCATGCTGCACCGCTTGCAGTATCGCGCCAGTATGCACGCTGCCTTAGTATGTAAACAGATACAAGGCCACAACGGGCCAATCTTACGAGGTGGCTGAGAAAATGACTGAGCGACGTCATCTACCCACACCAAACGCAATATAAAATGTGACTCAACGGCAAAGGTGACATTTTTCTGATTATAAGTTGTTTAATTTTGATACCCGATGCAAATTGAAGCTGTTCGTATACCGCAGCTTTGTTACCATGGATATAGTAGCCATTCAACTGCTTTGGAGCTCCGTGCACAACAGTATTTGCTGTAATCACATTTTACACAAAATTTACATAGCTAACTGGTTCATATGGACAACTGTTTTCAACTTTCGGTCGGACCTCAATCCTCTTTGAAGCCGATTTTCAACTCTGATATCAATGACGATTGGTTCTCTGTTGTTTCAAATTTATTTCACTTACACATGTTACACAAGTACAGGGATTGTTAATAGTTACATGGATATATACATACATGGATGTAGATGGGATAAGGGTGAAAAGATCTACTCAGGTTATTTTTGAAGTGGAGCTGTTTAATTATTTACTCTACACTTTTAAGGGGGGAACTTTATATTGAATGTTTTTCATTTATATCAGAAAAATGGATCAGAAATGGGAATTTTTCTTTCAATTTTGTTCATTATATGAAAATAAAGCTTTGAAAATGATTGCATTTTAGCAAATCTATTAATTAATAAAATTGTTTTATTAATCGCTATAGCTACAATTCATTAAGTTAAATAGGTGCTACATAACTACATTTTGACATAGTTTGAAAAATTAATGGATCACCAATTTGTGGTTACAAATCGATCATGGAAAAGAAACAGTACTGTAAAGTGGGGTGATTTGGATACGTACTCTAATTTATTATTTTAGATGACGCCATAGCTACTATACATGAAATAGGGAGGTGATTCCAAGTGTAGCCAAGTGAGCCTCCGTGATTTAACATTTTGTGCAAACCTCTCATATAACTATCCCGTCTTTTTTTCCCCTCTTACATTTATCATAATCTGTATTTTAAATTTTCATACAAATACAAATATACAAATACAACGCCATAACAGGCAAAATACCCAACGAGGTGGCTGGGAAAAGATGCCCATAACAAATATGGATGTCATATATTTAATGAAACCAAATGCCATGTTTCATGAAACCGAAACTTTGTTTACAGTGTTTAGTGGGTGCAACTTTCAGTCTTGATAGAAGTTTGTTTTGGTAAGTGTAGTCATTGTTTTAACTGTGGATTATAATTAATCTAATTAAGACACTTTGTTAAATACTGTTTTTTATATTAGTGAAATGTTTAATATTTGCTGGTTGACTTGAGAACAATAATTTATATTCGTTACAGGCACACACAGTTATATAGATGCCACGAACAAATAAGAAAATGCTAGACTCCAAAATCTGTGCAAATTACACAGAACAGCAGATTAACTTTTAAATTATTTTAAGAGATTAACACCACGCATTTAAAGATTAACACCAAAACAGACATCTTCGACTAGGCAAATTTACAGTGTAGACATAAAAGAATAATTCCCTGTATTTAAATTTGCAATAAAAACAAAATTTGTGTATTTATATACTTTTTATTTGTCCCTAATTACTAGTTGGTAGACATGGAAACATACGCTTCGAAAAGCGAAATATCAAAGCAATAGAGTGGTCACCCCTTTAGGCGGGGTGGCTTGGGGGTACACCACTCTATTACTCTGTACTTAAGTCACCCCACCTGAAGGGGTGAATTGGGTACGATTTTGCATTCATTTTCCTCCAACATAATAAGCTACAAAACAATATTATCCTTGCATAAACAAATAACTAAAAACTTCTTCCTTCTCTAGTGGTGCAACTTTTCGAAAAAATGTCAATTCATAAGGAGACAATACAAAAAAAATGTCCAAAATCTGTATCCAATTCACCCCAGTTTGCGATAATTTTTCTCGTGCCCTAAATACTAAACGTTTGAGTTGTCCGAACTGAACTGGAGCGGCACACAGTATAAGTTTGGCCGACAACCATCCCTTTTAAGGAAATCTGATATAAATCACTTATTCAACCTGTAACAACAACGATTAATACACTTACAGAGTGACTATATCGTGCATTATATTCCCACCCAGCCAGCCACCTAGCGTCATTACTGTTTATGCAAAAAAGAACAAGTCGTCACATTAATGTGACTCCTGGACAGAGAGAGAGAGAGAGAGAGATCCTAAAACTTCTTTTGTAGTTTTATGATGATTATGTTGGACTTAGGCATGAATTCACTCTTGGATAAAGTTTAGTTCCGAAGATTTTAGATTTTTATCTCAAATACTTGAGTTCAATTAATTTTCAAATACACATAAAAAATGACCGTGACTTATTGAAATGAACTGGATTAGCTCACCGAATTGGTGTGTATTGGGAAAGTAGTGAATGCGAGGGCAACAAGTCAGGAGGACTCGTTGATCACACTATTCCCAGGTTAAGACAAGTAAGTGGAGCTACGGATTAAATATATCCTTTCGGGCATCGATGTTGCCAGAAGATATTGTTTTACCACTTTTTATCCGCCATTGGAAAACAAACTAGAGAATCTAGAAATAAACTGCTTGTGGAAAATATTCCACGCGCAATTACATCTCGAAAATTTATACACAACGTTATTAAAGAGAAATAAATAAAATAACAAGTAACACCTGATGTGCGTTTTGGCACCAGCTGGGTGCCGTTGTCTAAAGTAAAGAAAAAGGTAAGAAAACAAACATTTCAGTTGACCGTTGAGGACCCCAAACGAAACGATGAGCCTCCAGCTGCCGAAGAACTGTTCTAATTGGTCGGTTGCTCCATCTCAACACTCTTTAGATTCTCTCTTGAAACGTAACATCTGACGCGTTACGGTAACAACTGGGTGCCGTTGTCCGATGTGAAGAAAAAGGTAAGCAAACAAAAACAGTTGACAGTTGAGGACACCGAACAAAATCATGAGTTTCCAGCTGCCGAAGAATTGTTCCAATTGGTCGGTTGCTATATCTCAGTGGTTCCCAAATTTTCTGATGTGCGACCACCCTTTTCGACGAGAATTTTATTGGCGACCCCCCTCCCCTCCTCCTTTCTTCAACTTCAGTTAATATTCAATCGATAGATGGCGCTGCACCGATACTATTCATACGTGCATAATCAACTCTGCATTTTTCGAATTTTTTGAAAAACTGGCATTCTGAGAGAGAGAGAGAGATTGCGATACACGTCAGTGCATGTGATTGTATGTGTGTATGCAGGGGATGCATCAACCTCTGTCAGACAATCAATGAAAATTGAATGATTGTAGGGCTTCCTATATATTCAAAATCTTCAACTACACGATTTCGTCACAAACCTGGTAATTAAAATTTTACAGGGCTGTCCACCGTTTTCAAGATTTTCAATTTTAACGGAGTTTCCTCTTCCAGACGCCCCGTAGTTTCTAATGTATTGGTTGTATGCTTTACTTTTGACTAGTGAGTGCGTACATAAATAACTAGTAGCTCATGCTTTTAGTTTTGGCATATATTCATTTGCATTGCAAATGAATTTACTTCAAGACATTTAAAAAAGACGTTGTGAAATATTTCGCGACCTTCCCCCCCCCCGAGCTCATTTACGCAGCCCTCCAAGGGGTCGTGACCCACAGTTTGGGAACAAATCTATCTTGAAACTTTTTAGATTCTCTCTTGAAACGAAATTCGTTCACGGTGAAAGGATACCGAATGCAGATTTGTCGTCATTTCGAACTATTTGTTCAAAATTTGTTTATCTTATTTGTTCATCTTTGACAATGGCACCCAGTCGGTGCCAAAACGATTGTCATGTAACTTATTCGTTTGTTTAATTGTCTTTAACACCATTGTGCATAAACTTTCAAGTATATCAAAGTTTCATTATCCTTGAATACGCGTATCTTGTCAGTAAATGCTCTGTTCTCGCCAAATTCCAAATCCCTCGGGAAAATTACGACACATCACAGCAATATAATAAGTTATTATCCAAATTATTTTGTTGATAAATAAGTGCTTTATATTGGATAGAGGAAATATTTGAAACGCATCGGCTTACTTCAAAAAAAACAAAACAAATAAAACAAATTGTCACAAATATGCTAATTAGCAATAAACATAGAACATCACTTCGTATAAAAAATTTCCATAATGGAAGACTATTATAATTGATTTTTCTCGTATTATATATTATTTGGAATTTGTTTTCTTGTATATACGGAAAAATAAAAATACCTTCCTTAAAATAAATCTGAGTGATTTTTTTTTTTTTTGGTATTAGGATATTGAAAAAAAAAATTATCTAAAAATGAGGTTTTATTATATATTACGGGTTTTTTTTCCTTGTTTATTTGGAAGTAAAAACCCGCGGCACGAGGAAAAATGATAATCAATTCATTTCTGTTTTGGCCTCTTAAGCATCGATGCGTGGCCCGCTTAGGGTCACGAGCACTTGCCGTGCCATCTAGTGGAGGTCGAATTAACCACAGGCTCCGTTTTGGCCTCTTTGGTTGCGCGTGTGTGTGGGTTCTCAGACATTACTGGTTGTTGTTTGGTTTCGGGCGCTCGCGCAACAACACCCGTGTGCGTGGTTTCCCAAATGGCGCGCTTTCTTTCGGGCTAAAATCTTGACGTTTCGGTTTCCTCGCGTTCATATAGTGGCCGTTGCTGACCACGAGGACTCGCAACTTGGACTTAAGTGTGACTGTTATCATCATTTTTCGTGCTCTGTTGGATTTCTCTGAAATATTCACATCGGTAACAACATTGGAGGATATCGAGGTAGAATTTAAATTATTTTATTGATGCCTATTTGGTATTTTAGAATTATTATGACGCTTTAACAGTTTGTATTTCCGATTCCTTAACAATCCAGGAGAGTTGTGTAATATTCTGTACATTCTATTGAGGTTCGTCTTAAAATTTATAATCGTTTTAATCGGAAATAAAGGTAAATTTCTTTTTTTCTCATATCGATATACTTAATTTATTACCGTGTTAAACACAGGTGAAAAATCGTCTTTTGTAGGAATCATCGATATTTATTCTATTGTTTTAAGGGGTCTTATACCTTTTGACACGGTGTAAAAACATGCTCCAATAGAAATATCATAAAAATACTATTTAACCATTGATTTATGTCAAACGTTTTACACATGTTCTTGATTGTATGTGCTACCCTATGCTGGTATGAAGTTTCATATATCTTGGATGCATAATTTTTTGTAAATTTACAAAAAAAAAAGCATTATAAATAGCTCACGCGCATGATGAAATACCATGGTATCAATGTAATTGAATAAAAATAAATTCAATATATATATAAAAGAAACTGTTCAGTTCATGAAATGAAGCAAAAGATTGCGATTGCATTGACTCAATCTAATTTCAAAATAAATTTAAAAATTTAAGTTTCAAAAATTTAAAATTTAAAATTTGATTTTAAATAAGATTGAGTCAATGAAATCTCAAACTTTTGCTTTATTTCATGAACTTAACATCAATTTTTATTAAATTACATTGATGTCATTGTCTTTTATCATGCGTGCAAGCTGTTTCTAATGCATTTTTTTTTTTTGAAAATTTACAATAAATTGTGTATCCAAGATATGTAAAAGTTTATACCAGCATCAAAAACGTGTAAAAAATTTGGAATAAATAAATGGTTAAATAGCATTTTTAATGTCGTTTCTATTGGTATTCACCGTGACAAAAGGTATGGGACCCCTTAATATAATGGAAGATTTAGAAATGTCATGTAAATGTCGTCTACCTTTAAAATTTGTACATTTTAATGCGAATACTTTTTGTTTTTCAACGTGGTAGGCCGACGCCGTGCCAACCTCATGTGATTGGTATCTCCATCCATGTATGATGTCTGCATCTTGCGGATCAGTGATGCGCAATCGAAACCGTTACTGATATACCTCGCCCTGATGCTTCAGCGTTGAGAGAATTCTCTCAGCTGGAAACTTTAATCTTGAAGAGTTTGTTTCGTGATCTTTCTACGATTCTCTCACTATACGTATTGCCAAGCGTCTTTGCTGGGTCAAGTCTATAACCGTCTACTTATAATCGAACTCTATAACATTAAACAGGTCCTTGAATTTTGAATTTATACCGGGGTTTTTCAACCGGTTTGCCTCGAAATTTCTAAATTAAATTAATTGATTTACTTTTAAAAAGAAACCGATAAAATACAATACTTTTTTTTTTCAGTGTTTACAATTGACGTAATATTTCGGGATCGGGTGAGCGATTAAGTTGAATTACGTGTGTGTGTGTGTGTGCGCCAGCAAATTTGATTGTCACGGAAGAGGCAATGTTAACTGAAGACGCTTTTCTGCAATACAAAATGTTAAGATAAGAACAAGTTACAGATAAAATATCTGCAACGGTGCAAAGCAAAGGAATAGCTTGCATATTCCTAAAACTGTTTGTTTCACTGTGGAACACTTTATATCTTTCCCGTTTCTCAGGTTTGCTCGAACATTCACAGCAGCTGACTGTCCTAACCATGTTTACATATTTTAATAAAATTGCTTCTCTGTTAAGTTTGAAAATTTCCATACTACTGTTGGAATGAATGTTGAAATAGTTTTGATCGCAGTGTCAGTATAGTTTTCCCGTTAGATAAATACTCTATTTACAGTGTTGACATTTACAGCAATCTCGTCCTTACAGTATCATGTTGTTGTAGAGCATTTTCGCAACTGTCACAACTGTAATTATCAATACAATAAGTAAAGTATCTATCAAATTGACGACCAGTAATCTGACTTCATCCCTGCGATTACAACACAATAACGGTATTTATTCCAACATGAATGGTATAAAAATATTCAAACTTAACAAAAACAAGGATTAAAATACTTTAACATGGTTGTGGCCAGGGCACGACTTTGACTTGATGGGGGCCCTGGACAAAAGACGTATTGCCCCCCCCCCCCGACTGTGGTCGAAGAGGTATTGTGCGTCAGCTAATGCCTTACATGTTGTTTGTGAACACATAAAAAAAAAAATGATATGCACTATTTTAAATGAGAAATGTAATCTAAAATTATTCATCTTACATAAAAAGTTTTTTCCGCACCTTATATGAGCAAAATCATCGATTATGTCATCAAAATAGAATTTTTGAGTTATATCAGCTTCAATACACGATAAATATGGTGACAGTTTTCTTTCAAAAGTGGTCAAAATACTTAAGACCACTGATGATTTTATCCTTTTTAATAAGATGAATGATATTTCTCTAGAACATTTTGATATTGGTGATGTTGTCATTGATGATGATTCAATGCTGTCTCAAAATTTGAAAACTTCTCTTCTAAACCTCTAGCGTTATTTAACATTTGTGGCATTGTGTCACCAACCTGAACCACGGATAAAAATTGTTGCAGTTCTTCTAAAAAAAGTGTTTGGAAAAGATCAGATGCATGAAGTTTACATTGCAAATATACAGAAGCTTCATGAAGGTTTCATGTTGATCAAACGTGTTGATCAGACTGTTACACATTATAACATATTTTTGTCATGGAGTTAATATTGCAATAGGTGCATTGTACATGTTGTGTAAAATTTAGTACTGATTGGTATAATATTAAAATTGATATTTAATAGCGTTTGCTAATATTGGAAAATTTGGAATTAGTATGATGTGATTTATGGGAATTTTTTCGATTTTCACAATTTTTTCCAAATAAAATTTATAAAAAATTGAATAAAATATGTACTATATTATGAATTTATCCCCCCTTAAAACATCGGGCCTCGGGCAAATGCCCATGTTACCCAGGCGAAAATCGTGCCCTGGTTATGTCAGCCAGCTCCTGTGAATGCGCGTGAAGACATGAAGAACGTGAAATACGTAAAGTGCTACAGCAGCGTAACGAACAATCTTACAAATGCAGAATATTCCTTAGCACAGCCACAAATCCGTAGAAGGTTCAAGAATATGTCTGTTCAAAGTTCAGCTCAGCGCCGTAAAAATTAAAAATGTATTAAGCTCAGATATATTATTGAAAGTTAAAATATAATACACAGGAAAAATAAATTAAGTTTTGTTAATTAAGAATTTCACTAGCGCTTCTTTATTTAACAATTTCACAAAAAGTGCTTTATTTTTCACTGAGTAAATAACTTTTTTTAACTATTTTATCTGAACAGAAGTATGCCTTGATAGTTGAAATTACGGTAAAAATTACGCTGTAGTTAGTCGTTTCCACCAAAAAAGGGAACATATCCACTTCGTTCATTCACTTCGGTACTTTTTGGTAGAACCTCTCGATAACGGTCACCCATGGAATGTAAAATTTTGTCAGCTAACGAAGAATGTCCATATGTCCATTAATGGATAGTAAAATACATTGAGCCCCGCCAACGTAATTCAAAATAGTGTCCGCTAACGGAAGTACCCATTATGGGAGGTTCCACTGTCGATTGATATTGTTTCTTACGATGATAACGAGAGGGCAGTAAGGTACCTTCCTAGGGTAGGTACAATGTCCTGAAATCAACAGGCGACGTAGAAAGTTTCCAATTTTTCAGACTTGAAAATCTCCAATTTTAATCAAAAAAAGTAATATTTCCACTAATTTCCTTTCGAAACGGAACAATTCCAAAATTCAAATGACGATATCTTTCTTGAATGTTGAGCAAGAAACAAAATAATTACACATTCTTCTGCTAACTATATGCTACCTGTTGTGCTATTTTCTACTTTTGCGAAACGAACGTATTCAGGAGGGGAATACGTTTTTTTTTTTAATTTCTACTGTAAATTTAGTAAAAGTGGAAATATTCCCTTTCGAAAATAAGCTCCTTAAATGTTCCAAATGGAGAAGTTAGAGCTCGGGAAAAATGAAAGCAGATATAAAGCCTTGTTAATCTGATCTATTTAAAACATAAGGTGTGTTACACCCTTTTTCTACTTAACCCATGGCTTGTGGTGCATTGAGGGGAAAAATTCTATTATGTTACGATCTCTGAACGACCTAGACTGCGTAAAAAAAAAAAATAATTCTTCCAAGTAGTTTCTAGCTTTTATGTGTTTGTTGCTTAAAATAGAAACGTGCGGTGTGAAAAAAAAAAGGAAAGAAATGTAGGTCTGTATATATATATCGTAGTGTTGTTTCGATTGGTCGGTCGGCTACTGAAGCAGTTAAATCCGTGACATGATCCTCCTCGCCTTATAATTGGTTGATTAAATAGAGCTTCTTCTCGAGCGTGTTTTTTGTTCTTTAGGCATTAGATATCGATTCTGTATTCATATTGCTGAATGTACAAGATCGTAAACCAGTGGTTCTCCAACTTTTGTCACCCTTGACTCCCTTATCCAATTTATGGTTCATCTGCGGCTTCGCAGAATAGCTTGTGATAGGTATTTTCCTATATAAAAGAACCACTACAAAGCATAAATAAACTCACAAATGAATATCTCTAGCTCGCTAAGACACCCCTGACAAAGGTAGGTGATACCTCTAGGAGCACGACGCAAACTTTGGGAAAGACTGTTGGAAACAAAAGAAATTCTCGTACTTCATGAGCACTGTCTATCGTTGGACATTGTCCGGCAAGTCGCTTGTTTTATGTCGACTTGGCTGATTGATGGGTTCTAAATATTTTTACATTCCCAGTGTCTCGATGGGATTTTATGTCATTTTAACGTAATCTCATGTTTTCTACAGAAGTTTACCTTCTTATGCTGATCTCAAGTGAGATACTGAACTAAACTGGATGTAAAATGTTATGCCGAGTCTTGCTCTAGATGCCATCCAGAGGCTCCATGGTGGATTATATATCGGCCTATTAGGTGAAAATGTTTAGTTTTTCTCTCACTTGTGTGAAATTTTCAAATTTATTGGTGTTAATTATGTATTAAGAAAGATTGGCTCCATTAAAAAAATTCAGCATATGTTAGTAGCTTTATTGTATCTCAACCCTGAGTTTTTAGGCACGATTGGGCGAGGTAGCTCAGGTCGATAAGATACTCGCCTGAAGTACCGCAGAAGTTTACAATGAATGATGAGTATACCGAAGAAGTTTACAGATGTCGCGTGTTCGATAGTCGTCGGTTCGTCCTTCAGAAACTTTCCTGACACCAGGGCAAATCTGAATTGGCGACATGACCACAGAAAAAGATTGCAACCGCAAGGGATCCCACACCGAGTTGTTAAAGTACCAATCCACCGGTGAGTATAAAGAAGTCACAATGTCGAACGCTGTCGTTCGGAATCGGCAATAAATTGTTGGGCCGGTGGTGTCTTAATAATTTCGGCTCCCCTCAGCCCCGATTTTATGTATTATAGAAGAGACGGGAGTGGTCGTCCAAAAATCCATACCTAGAAAATAAGGAAAATAATATTGCAGAACCCGTGAAAATACAGAATTGTAGAAAGGATGAAAATACAGAATTGTAGAAAGGATGAAAATACAGAATTGTAGAAAGGATGAAAATACAGAATTGTAGAAAGGATGAAAATACAGAATTGTAGAAAGGATGAAAATACAGAATTGTAGAAAGGATGAAAATACAGAATTGTAGAAAGGATGAAAATACAGAATTGTAGAAAGGATGAAAATACAGAATTGTAGAAAGGATGAAAATACAGAATTATAGAAAGGATGAAAATTCGGAATTCCAGAATGGGTGGGATAAATACTTAGATGAGACAACCATAATATTTTTTATGGGCAGAAATATTTATATTTTATCATAATTATTGGTTTTTTATTGCTCTTATTAGCTTGTTGTATTTTAAAATAGTTTAGATATATAATTCGACATCCATATTTTATGGGCAACTTTTCGCAGCCACCTTGTGGGGAATTTTTTCTGTTGTGGTCTTTGTATTTGTAAAATTTTGAATTCTACAGAAGATGAAATTCATAATTCCGGAATGGATGAAAATTTAGAATTTATGAAAAAAAAATATTGCCGTAAGTACGTAACTGCCGCGGGGCCCAGTGTGACCGCACATATCGCACACCCCTAAGGGCGGGCTCTGTTCACCCTTAATATACAACCTAATCGTTCTATTAAGATGTATTTTAATCCATCTCATCAAAACACTTCCATAAAGTCAGTTGAAGTGTGTTCGATTACACCATCACTAAAACAATTTCGACAATCAGAGAGATTCAGATCTTTTTTTTCATTATTATCCATGCTAGGGATGCGCTTAGATATCGGTTATCCGCTCTGATAGTTTCAGGTTAATTGGAGGAAAGAGAACCCTCCTCACTCTATATATGCGAGATTTATAGATTTTTTTTTCCATAGAACAGACAGTCCACTTAAATGTTATTCACCCAAACGCGTGAATGAGCTCAAGAGAGTTTTTGGGTTTAGATTTACTTTTTTCCTTCAAAAAAAAATAAATTAAACGGTAATTCCTTATCTTCAGCCTATCATGCTCAGAAATGATAGTTCCATTGTAACCTTGAAAATAGTTAGTTCCAGAAGTATAGGTTTCAATGAGGTGTATAGTTGAAATCTATCGGAATAAGATCCAGATAAAGACAAGTAGTTCATTATAACGACATTGAAATGGTAATTTGCATTGACTGTTACAGGGATGGTATCTAAATTGGTTCAAGATTAATCCGTCCTTAAATGAAGTTTTCTCTGAAATTATGTTCCATAATTATGATGGAATAAATTTCTTATTCCTTTTAGAGAATCGAGCATTTATTTATTTTTATTTTTTGGGGAATTTTCAAATTTTTTGCATTAAAAACATAACTGCCAAATATATATATTTTTTCAATTTATTTATCTTATTTTTTTGTCAAGAAATAATTCACTTCGTTCTAATTTTTTCAGCCATGATAATGCAGGGTATATTCGTCTTCATGTACAATTTTCCCCAGAATTTTACTGCTAAATTTTATGTAATAAATCGCACTTTCCCCGAAGGTACTTTTACACCCTGAAGCCATCTCAGAAATACATTTTTTTTTTCAATTTCAAGTGCTGCCCTGTGATGAAACCCCCGAAGTTCATATTCACCATATTTCAAACTCAAAACTTGCACAATCCTCTAAGTCAGGGCTCAACTGATTGTGGTCGAAAGGAAAAATTCTACTGTGAGAAAAAAAAACCCCACAGATTTGTGGCACCAGGGTCTGAAAGGATCAAACAATGAAATCTGTATAATTGGACATTAATGAATCATAGGCACCTATTTTTGCATGGGAGGGTGGGTGCGATATTTTCCCAGGACTAATCAATCAGAATGGCTGTGTCTGCAATGGAGAAGACGTTCTGGATTTTGGAATTGAGCAAAACGGAATCCCCGTAACTGTTGTGCAGAAGCATTCTCTCCGATCGGAGGATAAAATTATCATTGTCGTTCTGTCACTGCAGTATGAACCATGAGCATAATATTCAAAATATCCAGAAAAAAAAGTTTCTCATGAAAATGTTTTCATGTAAACAGAAGGGCTTTACTCTTGTTTTATGGACACAGAATCAGAACAGACTGGGCTTGTGACTCGTGCGCTATCGCTTACGTCGAATTGCTCAAGTAGCGGAACACAAATTGTAGGAATATATCACCTGATAGCAGTTGTGGTACAGTTTTCAACCGTTACTGTTTTACATCATCTGGAAACTTCGAGTTGAGAATGTGAGCCGATCTCCCCGTTCAAAAGTCTCCCCACAGAGAGTAACATGCCTACAACGGCACAAATATTCAATCATTACACTTCATTCGCAATTTGAAATATACATGGCTGCACTAAAAATTCACTGACAACACTATATGCGCACCCAGACTGTTAGTTACACACAAACTCATACTTCCGGGACAACTCAATCGGTAGTAAATTGCCCATGGTGATAGACCAGAGTTGTGCTCTGTTTGAAAAAAAGAAAGCAAGCATCTGGAAACTGCATACTTCTTTATGAATTACCCTGTATATTCACTGGTCCACTAAATATCTTTGACTTTAGTCTTGCCTTTTCCTAACGTGTGTTTCTCCTTTACCCAGGCCTTGGACACTTCCCTATACCGGATTTTGATTAAAACCGGCCTCTCTAAATCTTTTAATACTTATATATTGGACGCTTTTCTAGTTCAAACAAATGTGAAATGAATCGTAGACCTTCATTTAGTCAAAGACGAGCATCTTACCACTTCACCACTCGGGCGAGTAGGCTCGAGAGCTGGGAAGTCCTGGTCATTCTCTTCGATCAGCCTTCCAATATCTTCCAGGCTCCAACATTTGACTATCATTGCTTATGGTTTATCATTGCTCTTTTTTACACTACTCGTCCACGACCAACCTTGGAACATATTGGGCCAGCCTTGACTCGTGGCTCTGGCATTATAATTTCAAGAGCAAATATCACTATCATCTAAACTTCTGCGACGGGTTATAAGAAGAGGGTATATAAGAAGTTTGTAGGAGTTTCTTGGCCATTGATCGATTCGACACTAATGTCGGAAGCTGAAGACCGCAAAGAATAAGATGGTAACCTATCAGTCCATTTTCAATATGTCTATATAAATTTATCAAGTTCACATCACACAAACACTTTTTTCAATCACAACTACCAATAACGGTTTTTGTCAGTTCACACAATCGGACACGCTAGTTCAATTCTTACCGTTCTGTTTGATGGACAGATATAGTAATTTAGTCGTCATCCTACAGGTTACGGTGAAGCAATTACTCGTCTAGAATTTATTTTGTCTGCAATTTTTCTTTTCTCGATTGAAACACATTAAAAACTTGAATCACAGCCAGTTAGTTTTTTTATGTGTACTTAAGCTGTTGGTAATCCAGTTTGTATATTCTCAATGGTGCAGTTCAGTTCCGTTTTTCCTCCTTCATAATTCGCTTTAAAAGCTTATATAGATATATATGTATATAACAAACGTAATTTATTTTAACACATTTTACCAAAATTGAATTTTGAAAACTTAATCGCTTTTATTCTCTCAAGTTTCTCTTCATTCATTTTCAAAAGTTCAAATCAATCATATAGTTTTTATTTGAGTGGGTATTTTACGATTACTTGAGGTGCTTCCGTGGGGAAATGGTTGCATTGTATATGTTACTGCCAAAAGCCCGAACTGCGGCCAATTCACGAAATGGCCGAAAGGTTTTGCCAAAGTCAGGCCTGTCATTTAAATTTTTTCTGGAGGACTGGGGGCAAAGAACATATAAAAACGATTCGTGTAATAACATAGGCACACATATAGTTTTTTCTGGCAAATTTTGAGAAAAAAAATGATTACCGCATTGTGACTGCAGTTTTATGGGTCGCCATAGCTAACGTGGACATAATTACCACAAAAAATAAGCCAACTTGGCGATAAGTCCGAATCATGACTTTTGTTATCGGACTTCCTCTTTTCCAACTTTCTATTTCAAATATCACGAATATTCCACTTAGAAACGTGAGAATTTTTTTGTTGGCCTCAGGAGAGACAGAGAAACAATTTTTTATTGGGTTTTTGAGGACAGGGTGTCAGTGTATAAAAAGGTTTTTTTTTATGTTCTATCAACAACCCCCTTGCAATATGAATGACGGTATCTGCCTCCTACACGTTATTTAGATACTTTTTCCTAATTGGAAGTATTCCTCTATGATACAGGGCTCGCCATTAATTTGCGGCAGTGGGAGTTAGCTATGCACCCGGTATACTAATGTTACTTGGCAATTGCAAGAATGATGCGAAATCAAATTCCCTGATGCGCTTAATAAGCGTGGAAAAATGCGGCCATGTTTCCCACACGGAGACGTCTTGTGATACTGCCGGACGTGTATGTCTTTTCAAATAATAATGCCCAAGGCATCGTCGCCATTTTTACATTTTGTTCATTCGCCTTCATTGTAACGACATATCACGTTACAATTCATATACTTCGTTCACATCGCGTATCATGGGTGCTCTGTTTTACCTGATTCGTACGTGATGGATACGACAGCTTATGTTTGATGTTTTTTGCTCATTCCTTCCGTGTCTGGTTCAAGAACTTTGTACGCATTCAAACACTCTACGCTTTTGAAAAAGAAATTCTCTCTTTTTCCATCGACGACACCTTTTTTTCTAGAGTCTAAATGGGTTGACTGTACTTGAAATTCCGTATAAAAATAGAGCACCACAGAAAGAATACCGAAATTACTTTATCTCTTCATCTCCCTTCGTACTTGGTGAATGTATGAAAATATTAAAATGATCTAGAATTAGATCATAGTTTTCCTAACTTTTCTGTTCCATCGCCCCCTTCATCAGAAATGTTTTTCTCTCATCCCCCAACTCAAACAAGCCTATAGAATCCAATGTTATAACTGCAACTTCTATTGCCCCCCCCCCCCCGTACCATTCCATCGCCCACCAGGGGGCGGTATTGCCCACTTCGGGAAACACTGATCTAGATCGTTGAACAGGAAATGTTGCTATAAATTTATAATTGACCGTTTTTATTTTATCGCAAATTATGAATTCAATGCAACAAAACCAGTGAAGGTTTTCAGATTTATTCTACCTTGAGGCAATCGTTCAAAACATACTTCAAAGTATGCGTTGGATTTGATTATCGCATTGGATTACATGAAGTCGTAGTAAGACCGAACGAAAATCCTGTATCTTACCTCCGCAACAATCAAAACATATTGAAATTGTTTTTATCAATACTTTGTTAGCCCCCGAAGGAGTAATTTAGCTCTTATACGGCTCACAAAAGTACACTCACGGTATAATGTCTGATATGAAAGTGTTATGATCCGAATTTTTTTCCGTTGAACTGGACCAAGGTCAGAAATTCTGTGCAACAGCAGTTTAAGGTTAGCTGAGGTCTCAGTAGGGTTTCCAAATTTCCAAAAGTTTGAAACATTAGGGAATCGGGAACGAGAAATAGCATTTCCCGAGACCACATATTTACAGTGAAACCACGTTTAGACGACCTTTTTTTCGGCCTCGATTACTCTTTATACTTTTTAAAGTTAAAATATTTCATTTATGCACCACACAACTTCAATTACACGATGTTTTCAGAAGGAACCTACTGAAGAGGGCGGCGATTTTTTTATCACCAAAATAATATTTGCTTACACGTAAAAAATGTCCAGAACCGGCCCTGCATGAAACGAATCCCAAATCTTATAATAATTTTAATTGATTAATATATTGTTATTTTTATATCATAATATTAAAGATCCCTGCAGTAAACATAAATGGTTTGGAAATTTTGGCGTTAAAGGGTGAATTGGCATTCGTTTCTGTGCACCCGACACTCCTGGTGGCGGCCCTGGCACCAGGTCTCAAATTTCATTGCAGTGTGGCCACGCTCCGAATAACTTCTACAATTTGATTTTTTTTAATTGCAGATGAAATTAAAGTTACGCAGAATAGAATTTCATTTTTCCTAATTTCTCCACAGTTATCAAAAATGACACTTTAACCCTTTTTTTCATTTTTCTTATTTTAATCATTTCCAATTCAGATTGAGGAAAGGAAAAAGAAGAATGTTTCTCACCTTTTTTGTATATAGTTTGAATTCCAACTTACCTGTGCAGTACTAATATTGTTTCATTCGGATTATGATAATCGAATGTGCTTACACATCACTCTTAATCACTATCGATGAAAATAATAATTCATACCCACTTACACAGAATGAGCATTCGAGAATTTCTGTAGATGTATTAGAATCTCCAAGTTCCCAATTTTCATCTTCCATCATAACAACAGAAATGGCGACATGACCACAGAAAAAGTTGCTACCGCAGGGAGTCCCTCCTCGAGGGATTAGCGCACCAACTTCTCGATGAACATAAAAAGCAAGCCTGCCGTTCGGAATCGGCAATAAATTGTAGGTCCCGGTCTAATTAGCCCTCGTGTGCAAAAAATGACCGTGGTGCGACAAAAATGATCAAATGATCTTCCATCATATTCACTCTTGGGCCACTTTAGCTCCTGCTCAAAGGCATCCGCTTGTCTCTCCATTCAATCCCAAGTTTTGATAAATAATTTTGATAGTGTTGATTTGTTACAAGACCACTGACTAACCCCAATAAAAAGAATGGTTGGTGGTCACCAAAATTTCCCCTCAAAAACACACAACACCACCTCTTTCCTTCCCCTTTTCTCGTTACAAACGCTTGAGATTTATAGTTTCAACTGTACAAAGTAATTTTTCCTCCACTTGTTTATCACGGTTTTTTTTTTTTTTTTTGCTTTTTTTGGCATTTGAAGCAATTTCTGGCATTCAGATTGAAACTCCGGTCGTGGTCACCCCACTTGAAAATAAAAAAAATGCAACACGCTCTCCCGCAATCATTCTTCTTATTGTCCTTTAGGATTTCAAATGCAAGAACTGGGGATCAGTTGTAAACGACAAATTTTCCCAGGGAAGGGATTCACACGCCCAAATTGGGCAACATTAAAGCCATAAAACGTCTTTTCTCAATCACTTGCAGGTAGCTACAGGAAAAGGGCAAAAGGGATAAGTTTTTAAGTATTAAGGTAGGAGAGAGGAAAAAGAAGGCAAAAAAGAAATTATTAGAAGGGGTTTTACGCAATAATTCTCCAAGGAAAAGGAGAGCTCTTAAGTAAAGTCATAAGTAAAGCATCATATACAAATGTATATGCACATGCATTTGCATATAATGGCCTTTTTTAGCATTAATGCATATAAATGCATAAAATTAAAGAATTTTCAGCATATGTGCATATTTTTCATAACGTCGGTTTTTCCCCCGCAGGTGAAATTTAGTGAATTAATACATATTTATAAAGTATTTTACAAATATTAACCGTTTCATGGTAAGGCTATCTCTAGAGATATGTCAAAATATTAGAGTTGATTTAGAAATAGTGTCAAAATTCATTTGTTTTACTGCTATTTTCGTTATTCAGCAGCTGCAACAAACTGAAAATTAAAAAATGCCCGAATAAAAAATATGTATAAGTTATTTGCATATGTGGCATATATATATATGAGGGGATATTTTTTTGTAAATGAAATACATATGCACTAAGAAATAGAAAAGATGCATTTTAAAAACACATTTGCTTTTTTTTTGCGCGGTGATTTTTTTAATGCATATTTTTTCATTTTTTATACATATTTCGGAATTTTTGACTTTTCTCGATTTCTAATGCATATTCTGAGGTGTTTAATGCATATTTTGGAATTTTCAGTGCACATTTTTGCATTTTTAAGTGCACATTTTTGCATTTTTAAGTGCACATTTTTGCATTTTTAAGTGCACATTTTTGCATTTTTAAGTGCATATTTGCATATTTTTAAATGCATATTTGCATATTTTTAAATGCATATTTGCATATTTTTAAATGCATATTTGCATATTTTTAAATGCATATTTGCATATTTTTAAATGCATATTTGCATATTTTTAAATGCATATTTGCATATTTTTAAATGCATATTTGCATATTTTTAGAGCATATTTTGCTACTTTTTAGTGCATATAATCCGGGCTCTAGTCATAAGTAAAGAGAGGTAATGAGCGAGGAAAATATTAAAGGTATTGTACATGTGTTTGACTAACATAGTGGAGAGCTTCCCTCTTTATTCCGCAATGGACGGACCACACTCGTGGAATAATTGCGATAGCCATCGACGCTATAGCACATTATCTCCTACGTTCATCGCTGGTGTTTTTACTTCCCCAAAACAGTATTAGTGTTTCATAGTATGTAAGGTTTCCGGATATTTCTTTGCCTAATACTATGCTATAGGTATAGAAGATTAATTAAATTTTCAACAAGTATTTTCCTATTTTATTTGTTTTAACTTTTATATTCCATTTTAAGTATTACTGTGTCGCAACAGTATTTTTCTCGATTTACCGGGAATTTTTCTCACGATTTCGGGAACACAGAAAATCTAAAAAAATTTCCGAGAACGGGTGAGCAGTTGGATGAATTAACTCGTCGGTTAGAGTTGCTTCCCTTGTGAACTTGCCCAATATGCATGAGAATAGCGTTCGATTCCCGGTGTAGAGCGGTTTAAATAAATTTCTTTAAAAAATTTTTTTACATCTGAATTTTTTCTTTAAAGGGCTTCGTGCACCCTTAGCAGCCTGTCAACTTGATTTTCACCTGTGGCCGCTTTGGAGCATCTCAGCACCGCAAGAAGGGCAAATGGCAACAGATTGAGAATCATTGGTTTAAGTAACTGGCTGATGCGAAGATGAACTCAGGAAACAAAATTAAACTGCCTGTGCGGGGAATCGGTTCAGCGTACAGCGTCAGTGTATCGGTTCTCTACAGTTCGGTTCAGCGTATATACGTTCTAAGGAAAGATAAATGTTTGTTGCTTCTGTAGCTTAGTGGTCTAGTGCACCTGTCTGGCTTGCAAAGGGACGGTGGTGCAATTCCTCGCCATGGCAGTTGAAATATATTTCCTGAATTCATTTTCGCTCATAAGACCATACCTTGATTTGTCCTTTGATACTCATTCGTTACTCTTAACAAACTTTTGTGAGCGACTTTTTACGCTGTTTTGGGATTCAAGCATGACGCTAAATACGCGGAGGTATAACAAATAATTCCTATTCCGTCAGCCGCGACTTTTAGACATGTTATGAACGGGGTGACGTACCAACGATATTATATTGAGGTCTTACTGTACTAGTATTTCGCTGCTATACAGAGAAGATATCTATCCAGAGAAGATATCTGCTATACAAAGATACTATCTGAAGAATGTGTTAGATCAGGGGTGCACAACCTTTACAGTCCGCGAGATAGTTGGCTAATTGTGTGGTATTTCTGGCGTTCGCGAGCCAGAAAGAGTAATATATAAAGTAACCATATGACCGGTATTTTACGGGGCATGCATGTAATTTTTGTCGTTCCAACTTTTTTATAATATGTGCTGTTTTTTACCATATTCACACCAACGCGTAGTTGAATTTTTGAAATCAAGAACTGAGATTATTTTCATGGCTTATGACTGTTATGACTATTATAATTAATATTATAGACACACACACACACACATAAATATTCATCACATATTTCAAATCAATCACATATTTGTCCAAGATATACTTTTTTTTGGTGAATTATATTTCAACTTGCAGTACCCATCATTGTGCACAACTGGCAACAAACTTAGCGATAGTTGACTACTTTACTTGCCTTCCGTAATTTTATTTTTTGGCTGTAATTGACAACTTTACTTGCCCGTTCGACAATATTTTTGGTGATAATTGAAGATATATCCCATGAATCTCGTATTATTAAGAAGGAAATATGGTCGGCCTAGGTATTTATCATTTTGTGAGTATATTGCTACTTTTTTTTCTACCGATAAACCCTTCGCGGGCCGGATTTAACCCCCTTGCTGGGCCGCATTTGGCCCACGGGTGGGAAGTTGTGCTCCCTGTGTTAGATTCTAAAGTAAAGAAAGTAAAAAGGCAATTTGTTTATGTCCCGCTCAAAGAGTAAAAATCCCCCACGATTAATTTTATTCACACCTCCGTCTTCTACTGCCATCGGTAGAGGGTTACCCGGGTTCCGCTATCCATTGCCTAACAGCATGTGTGTGCTCTAAAAACCAATAAATGAATAAGATTGCATCCGGCTTATAAACCGGCACAAGTAAAAAAAAAAAATTATTGCTTTTTTTTCTTCCCCTCTTGATTTTGTCGCGCTTTAATTCGCACCAGCGGAGAATGGAAAGGCGTACGCATTCATGACGAACGTCGTCACAAAAAAATGAATGTTCCACCCATAAACGGCTATATTCGGTGAAGTTCTTAAACGTTCTTTTTTTCTTTGCTCGTATTTTCCATCAGCAACCTCAACGAATCCCTTCTCAGTTTTTTTTTTAACTCGTTCCTGCGCCATAATCGTCAAACCATCAGTAGATTCATATATAAAAAACAAAAAAACGCTGCTTCTTTTTACTCTTCTCCGAAAAAATTCTTTACCCACGATATGAAAAGTTGCACGCTCCATCGCAGTTTTTACCCACCTTCTCCAAGAAAAAACAATGAAAAGAAAACCCCATTTTTTTAGTCATCCGTGCGTTTGAGAAAATGTTTTTTTCCATGTAATAGTCGCGCAGTGTAACGTGCGGAGTGAGTCTCTCGTGGTGACTGTAATACGCGATTGATTTTCGTCTCGATGTTGCACTTTGTCGACGGAAAGGAGTATCCCACACAAGTTTGCGTCTTCGGCATTATGTTGTGTTAATAGTGACGAATAAATCATGTACAGGTATCATTCATTAGAACGTCGAAGGTCCAGCAGGCAGTATGTGCCATCAGATGAACATGAAGAGTTCTTATCCCTACCAGGAGACTCAAACTCGTGAGTGTTGGAAATTGTTTTACATGTTACTTATTTCGTAGGTGAATAACGAATTCGTTTGCAAATCCCGAAAATATGTAACTAATGATAATTTCAATGTTCAGTGCATCGAACTTGATGGCTGAAAATCATATATATATATATATAAAAGTATATGAAGGAGTATATATACTATATATATATATATATATAGTATAAGGAAGGAGTACCCGGTATAAGTTTGCATATTCGTCATCATGCTGTGTTAATAGTGACGATTAAATCATGTACAGGTACCATTCATTAAAACGCCGAAGATCCAGTAGTCGGTATTTGCCATCAGATGGAAATGAAGAGTTCTTATCCCTACCAGAAGGGAAGAAAAATGAATAATGAATAACGAATTTGTTTACACACACAAACACACACAAATCACGGAAATATTAACTAATGATAATTTCAATGTTCAGTTCAATGTTCACATCGAACTTGATGGCTGAAATCCATATATATAGGACTTATCACTGACCCACTGTTAACTTCTAATGTCTAGATTGATTAATATTCTGGTTAGTCGTTCCCTATAAAAGAAAAGTTTATTGTACCATCTCTGTACCAGCTTCCTTATCAGAACGTGGACATAGCTGATGAACTATTTGTAATAATTCATGCTTTGCATGAAATCTAGTGTTTATTCATATTCAAAGGAAGGGATTTGTTTTGTGTGTCCATGCCTCCGAGCAAAGTTGATTCTCATCGTGGAACTAGTTGCCACCGACTTTTCGTGTTCTCTTCATTGATGCATAGAATCGAAGATTACGTTCCCGATTAAAGAGGAAACGTGGTAATTGCTAATTGGAATAGCTTTGTTGTTGATGGTAGTCTTTGTCTAATGATAGGAGAAGCCTTTGTTTTAATGTGTGTCAATGTTCAAGGGTATTACTGGGGGAAACAAACTTCTATCTTCAGTCATGGATGTTTAATAAGTCTAAGTGACGATTGAAATGCACGTACACTGATGTCCAAAAGTTTATCGTAAGTATGGTTTGTGTAGATAAGAGGTCTTCAACCTTTTTTTCAGCTGTGAGCAATCTGTCAGCACTTATTTTCAAAAGAAGAGCACCCTTACAGAAAATTAGACATGCGAATTCATGAAATCAGTGTGATTTCAATCTCTGAATGCAATTTGTACAAGGTGTTGTGTTGGAATGTTGATCAAGTGCTAGCGAGCACGAAACCGGGCAAGAGCATCGAGTACTCTGGGTGCTTCAGGGAGTACCGCCATGCTCGCGAGCAACGGCTCGAAGATGCCCGGTGTTGATCAGTTTCTGAAACTTTTTGTTCATCACCTCCCCACCCTAAGGAAATTTTCTGTCCTCGCCCTCCCCCCCTGAGTGATATCCGTAACTATCATTACTTTCCCGTAGAGGGTGATATTACTTAGGAAACACTAGTGTAACCAGTCAAATCTCAATAAGTTGTTTATGCAGCGGCCGACGATAAAATTCGAGTTATCGTTAGTTCGACTTACGAAAACTCCGATTTGTTAAATGTTTGTTAAAATAACATCACTATTCCCGAATATCGTATTTGTAAGACATGCCAAACTACTGGAGATGAAGAAATTCGAAAAGACAGTTATTCTAATTTAATTATTGAACGAGAAAACTCAGAAATGATGATGCATGTACTTTATTATGAAAACGGACGTACGCATGTAACTCGGAAAAACTAGTTATAAATAAACGGTATATACAAGAGCATTATCTGCAGTGATTTTTGACACACACTTCTCTCTCTTTTTTGTCCTTCTTTCGTGAGAAAGTATTTTGATTTTATTGCAAAAAAATTAATTAATTAAACTTTTTGCAAGTAAACAAATGAATCAGCTAAATTCTATTGCAAAGTACTGAATTCTATTGACAAATGCTATTTGCTGAGTAGTAAATTATGTTGCTAAATGATAAATTGCATTGCTAAATGATAAATTGCATTGCTAAATGATAAATTGCATTGCTAAATGATAAATTGCATTGCTAAATACTAAATTCTGTTGTTAAATACTAAATTATGTTGTTAAATACTAAATTCTGTTGTTAAATACTAAATTCTGTTGATAAATACTAAATTCTGTTGTTTAATACCAAATTATATTGCTAAATTCTAAATTCTGTTTTCTATTGCTAAATGCTAAATTCCATTGTTATATGATATTGCTAAATGCTAAATTTCATTGTTATATGATATTACTAAATGCTAAATTCCATTGTTATATGATATTTCTAAATACTAAATTCCATTGTTATATGATATTGCTAAATGCTAAATTTCATTGTTATATGATATTGCTAAATGCTAAATTATATTGCTAAATATCATGGGCGGAGATACGCCCCACCCCCCCCCCCCAGCGTCAAAGGTAAAGCCTACTGATCTAATGTATTTGCGTATATATGAATTGACATCATCATCATCATGCCCCCCAGCAATCATCGTGCCCCCCCCCCGACTTTTAAGTCTATCTCCGCCTATGTATGATATTGGTAAATTCTAAATTCTCTATTGCTAAATGCTACATTCTGTTGTTAAATACTAAATTATATTGCTAAATGCTAAATGCTATTGCTAAAAATGCTATTTTTTACATTTCTCCCATTACCGTAAACTTCGATTTAGAGGAAGAAGATTTTCAAGTTAAGAGAGAATTTTAACTCTAAAACGTGGAAAAAGTTCTGGGGCTTCGACTTAAACAAATGTTCGGGTTATCGGAGTTTAACTTTGTTACTTATCGCGAAATTACTGTACTGTATTTGCTGATTTTCCGTCAGAATTGGTGGATACGTGGTCATAGGGATCACTTATGTGATCTGGGCCACTTAGGTGGTTTGGAAATGAGCCACGAGCTGCATGAGAAATCGTTAAATGTACCGCGGGTCACTCAAATAATCTGTAATTGTGTCGCGTGCTGCTTAAGCGATCTGGAACTGTGTCGCTGGCCACTTAAGTGATATGGCTTAGCTCCCTAGGTCACGCAAGTGTTCTGTACATACCATGGGTCACTTAAGTGATCTGGTAATGTGCCGCTTAGTTCATTTTTACAAAATTAGGTTTGATGTCGCGGGCCACATCAGATGACTCCGACTTGCCACGGGTTGAGCATTTATAACCTAGAAAGTTTTCAAGCACGTGAGTGAGTGGAAGGTTGACTTAGAGAGTGAACAAGTATATGAACGACCAAACGAGTGGCCTACAGTGGCGAGGGATCTTGTCAGTGAGTGCTTCACAGCGTGTGCAGGTATGTGATTGACCAAAACAGTGTACAAGCATATGAGTGACCGAAACAGTCGGCAAGCATATGAGTGACAAAAAACAGTCTGAAAGTATTTGAGTGACCAAAACAGCGTGCAAGCCTGAATAAATGAGTGTCTTTAACGGAGGTGTACTTGCAAGAGTTGGGAGGGGGAAGACCAAGCGGGTTATAAGTACAGGGTGGCGAATTCGAAGAAATACTCAAGAAAATTAGATCGGAATCGTGTATCCCGCAGGCGGCGAAACCATCAATGTGCCTCTGCCGATAGTATAATGTTTATTAAGAAGACACCAACGAATAAGGCAAATACACGAAAATACAAAAATCCTTGTAGGATTTGTATATGGAATTATCCTTACAGGATTTTTGCATTTTCGTGTATTTGCCTTATTCGTTGGTATCTTCTTAATATTCTTGGGCAAAGTTGATCAACTCTTCCAAGTGTAATGTTTGCTTCATAACTTTCAACCTAATACTACAAATAAATCTATTTTTGGAAAAAGGGTCAACATTTGATTCTTGGAAGAAAATCAAATTAAAAAAAAAAAAAAAATCCACCTCCTCTGAAAAACAGCATCAATTATAGAAAAATGACCAACGGCTATTGTTTTTTCCCCATTCAGCAAAAAATACCAATTTGGAACTTATGATAAATGAGGAATCCTTATAGGATGTTTTGCCTCCTTTTTTTAGAGTAACAACAACAGAATACAACTTGTTACCAACCCATCATTTTGTTATTTAATAGCCTCAACTAAACCAGAAATGGTTCTTTTTTTGAAAATAAATAAATAATAAATAAAACACGTTTTTTGTGTTTTTGGAACTAAGAAGTGAAGACGGTCCAGTGTTTTCTAATGTTAGATGGACCTTATCTGTTAGCACATCATATAAATAAACTTCATTTTTCAACTCTTTCCTCCTTTTTTTCTGTCTCGATTTGTTATGCTGACCCAGTTATACGAAATCGGGCCGATATATAGGCGGCCTATACCAATCCACAATACTCGGTGTTAATAACAAACGCGCGTTTTCGAACCGAATTGAAGAGAAGGTCTATTGAAATGTAATTAAGAACGTATCGAATCAAGCAGGTGATCTATTATTCCGATAATTAGAGATCTTCGTGGTGATGGTTTTCTTCTTCGTACCGTTACTTACTCATTGTGTATTGTCTGAATGAAATGGGTATATGTGTTTTTGAACTGGAATCGTTTTCGAGATACTTGAACTGAAGAATACTCTTCAGACTTGTACTTTTTTTCATATGCTATTAATGGCAGTTGATGCCCGACAGCGATGGACACACGGACGCTCTTTTATGATCTCTTACAAAAAATATTCTGTTCTCAATTTATCCGTTGATGAAGCTGGTGCCGATCACAAAAAAAAAAGTTCGTGCTCCTTTAAGACAGAAATTTTGTTTGTTTTCCTCAACGCTTAGGTTGACCGTATTTCCTCGAAAGAAATACGGGAATACGAGAAATTGGGATTGCAAATACGAGAAAATACGGGACATTGCCAATTATTGCCAAAAATGATGATAAAAGTAAACAAAGTTGCGAAATATTGGTGAAATCACAGAAAAATCAAAACGGTGGAAAATGCAGCATTACTGCAAGTTGCAATGCATTAAAATGGATTCCACGAAATGAAACGTTCACCAACACAAATATGTGAGAACAATATTCTTATATATAGTGGCAATTATCATAATATAACTTGTGAGTTCAAAAATAATTTCAATCTTTGACTTCAGTAAAGAATAAGAATTTAAGTTGGCTTCGTGCAAAAAACTAGAAAAACTGGGACATTTTCTGTAGAAAAAGTCGGGACGGCCAGAAAAAAATAGGGGGCGTATGGTCACAATATCAATACTTCAACTTTATTGTGTAAATTTTTTTAATATTTATTATTTATTATAATTATATTAATATTTATTATATATATATATGTATGTATGTATATTACGCGATTCCAAATAACCAACAACAAAGCTTGAAAATCATTTTCTTTATATAAAAGTTTCGGTTTTCTGGTTCTCAGTCGCTAACAGTTGTATGGGTTCAGAAATATCTGTTCAAACATAGATCCTGGGCAAAGCAAAGTTAAAGACAAGCGTAGACACTTCTATGGGAAAACCGGTCGCTAATAAGCTCCACTACTGGCAAAGGGGCGAACTACAGAGTCGTTTGAATGGTGTTCTTTTCTCCCGATTTGCTAATCAATTTTCTTATCTTGCCACGTGGTTGCTCTCGCTCTGTTTAATCTAATTTTAAATTTCAGTGTTCTATTTCGCTCATTCCCCAGCAGGCTATTTTTGAAATAAATTACCTTTCTTCGCATATCGCGGGTTTTTTTTTTGGGTTAAATTTTTTTTTAATTTAAAATTCAAAACTCAAGTGCAAACTGCCAATCCAAATAGATATGGGCGTGACTATATGCTAGTTCGCCTCGCTCTCATCATATGGCGATGCTATGAATTAAGGGTCTTTTTTTAAACATTGAATGTCAACGCTAACTCTTAACTCAGCTTTGATCCTGGGTTCGACGAACCAACATTTTTCCAAGCCGTGATAAAATCAAGATTATTTTCGATGAGCGTGCCACTCTTCGAATTTTAACATGCGGATGATACGTCTCGTTTTACGGGACATGAGCATGCTTTCCGTTCCTGCGAAATATTGTTCAGCTGTTATTCTTGTAAAAATATTCAGTTTATCACTCTTTTGCGTCAAATTTGTTTTCATTTTTGAGTCATAAATTCGATCTTCAATGCAGATTGTGTATGTACGTATATCGGTAGAAGTTCATGTTACTACACCATCTTGGGCAGAGGCACCGGAACCTCAAGCCTCGGGGCGCTGGGCGTCCTCCTCCTCAATAAACTTTCTAAGATGGCTCAGCAAAATTCATGGATATACAATGCAATGGTATTATACAATGTATGATGGTCCTGAATCTCGTACACATGGGACGTCTAGCAAACATGCCTACAGATGAAAAACCGAACAGAAACGCATTGAATAGAAAGTTATCACATAGTTATTATTTTAAGAGTACCTACCACGTACTATTCACGTTTGGCAGCCTACAAAACCATCATTCGTGAGAAAAGGTTTCTTCAAGTTAGTAAGAGAGAATTTTTTTGATTGAAAAATGGAATAGAGTTTCTCTTAACTTTCGAGTGCCACTCCTGATATCATTGCGTGCCACTCATGGCAGGCGTGTCATGGTTTGGCCATGTAGTGCGACCAAAAATGAGATTTAAAATTTTTGTTTATACTCTTTTTTTCTATTTATATGATTAGTTAATCGAGACAATTAATTCGTCCGTTCGTGTGATAAATGACAAGAGACGATGAGGTTTGCTTCGAACTAAAAATTGTTTTGTTCTTTCCAGATACGGCCGTCGGAGCGTCCTCAAGTGGCTGCTTCGGGAGGCGAAAATGCCGGCCTTAGAGACGACAGCAACTGGTGCTTTAGCTTTACATTATGCAGCTGCTAAAGGATGCCTCGATTGTGTGAAATTGCTTGTTGAATCTTGTCCGGAATTGAGGTAAGATTTGATATAAACTATAATTTTTCAACGTTTGCATCGGCATAAAATGACCCCAAAAGAATTTCATTTTTTTATGCTGTAATTGTCGATTGCACATCATTAGTTTTACGAGATTTCCTGTATCCCGGTAGAATGTAAAATAAAAAACTCGCTCTTACTTTAACTAAAAGATCGCTCTACCCTGCGATTCTTATCAATTACCTAGAGGGCTTATAGCGCCGATTGACTGCAACCGTAACGAAAAACAATATAAGAAGCCCGGTGAAATTCCAAGAGAAACAATAACTTATATCGAAATCACTCACGTAGAACATTGTTAGTGTCACATGATTCCATACAACTTGACTCGTCCCAATCACGTATCTTCCAAATTCAATGGATACTTCCGTAGATAGCAAGCAACCGGTAGCGCATACAACAATGAGATTTTTTTTTGCAGAAAAGAAATTTTCTTTAGTTTTTGACAATTTCTTGAATGTCGCAGAAAATTGAAAAGAAAACGAGAGAGCAAAATGGTATAGTATAATGGAAGATAAGTGAGGCGCGAGGCAAAGATTTTAATGGGAGAGGTTTAAGTAAAGTAAATGTATGCGAGGTAATTTCTGTTCGTAGCTATATGATTCTGCTTCGAAAATTGCGTGAGTGTATACTTATTTTATAATGCATCCCCCTAAATACAAATACACCAACAAAGGCCACAACAGACAAAATACCCAACTAGGTAGCTGAAAAAATTTCATGATCCACTGTGCCTCGTCTATCACCCCCTTCCGTTTTTCAGAATAGGTCGGATTTACCCTGTATATGCAGGGTGGTAACTATCGACCGCCTAATAATTACATACGTGATTCCGTGTGAAAAATTAATACAGGAAAGTGTTTTCCGTTTTTGGATGTTTTAGTGAGTTATAAGGTTTCGAAATTTTGTCACGGTTGTCATTTTTCTAACGGTCAGTTATGTGCCAAATCCCGAACGAAAGTACATTTTTCTACCATGGACCGGGTTGTCACTTCTTGAAACTTAACTGAAATATTCAATCCCATTTTTTAGAAGCCAAGTTCGGCATTCTTCCTTCACGATTGGCACTTCTCTCTTTATGTAGTGTGATTCAAGGCGCAAATGCGAGCCGATCTCCCCGTTAAAAAGTCTCGCCACAGAGAGCAACAGTCCTACAACGATAAATCATTCAATCATAACACTTCACTCATAGTTGGAAAAACTGGTGGCAGCACTACACATAACAAGCATTACAGAGAAACAAAAAAAAACTTCACGTCAGGTTTCAGTACACGTACACGCACATTCCCGCATGTACCGATTCGTTGGGGGTTCCGCGGGGGAGGTGTGGGCGGGGTGCATGTGTGGTGTAGCAGTAGTAGGTAGGGCCTCCAAAAAATGGCTCGGGGATCCATGATGTTCTTAAGTCAGCCACCTCGTTGGGCAGTTTGCCTGTTGTGGCGTTGTATTTGTATTTGTATTATATTATAACCTTGTTATTACGTATGCTTACGTGTTAGCTTAGTCTTCTATGCTGGCAAATTTATCACCAGATTTGTGAAGTGTTAGCCAAATGAGATCTGTTTGAAATTGTTTTAGCCAAATCAACACTTTTTTGCCAAAATGTGGCAAATTACTTACCTTCGCTATCAAGTCAAATTTTTTGAGGGAAGGTGCATACAGTGCGTACATGTATATTGCGCGATCGTTATTTTACGTTGTTGTAAGCAGACTACGTGTTAATCAATAAAATAGCAATATTTTTTGAAATTTCATCGAAACTGTTACGCCTAAAAGGCTTCAATGAAGGACGTAAAAATGGTAGCTTGACGAATATGTGACTGGTGGAAACTAAAATAATAACAATGATTCAATCGGAAACTTTTAATCAAACTTTATTACCTTATGAACTGACATATTCAAAATAGTTTTTGGTTTCAGATTTTTTCTATTCATTACACTACTCAACACTGATTTTGTTCTCAAACATATTTCAGTGATTTTATCGTGCTTTTGGGGCACTGATTCCGAATCTGTCATGAGTTTTATCAGATCGGCTTTAGTTTTTTGGAGGAAGTGAAAAAAAAGTGAAAACTTCAGTGTAGTACCATTTCCGTAAAAAATATGGATGTAATGGGTATTAAAACTCACGGACACAGGCGCCTGGTTTTTTGTAATACCAGGCATCTTTGAGAAACATGCTTTATAACAATATTCTCAAAGTGTGTGTCGCGGTGAGCTGTAGATATCGATTTGCGTCCCTATTTATGCTTTTAAGTAATTATTTCATAAGGGAAAATATCTACTAAACTATTCTGGGGAGCTGCAGATAAACCATGAATTGGGCAAGGGATTCGCGGGTGACAAAAATTTTGAGAACTATTGCTCTATAGCATAATTTCCCAAACTTTTTGTTCCATCACCGCTTTCTTTAGAAACTGTTTCTCTCATCGACCGCCCCCCCCCCCCACAACCCAATCGGATACACAGGATCCTATGCTATAGAGCTCGAAAGCTTCTATCGCTACGGGGATCATTCCATCGCCCTCAGGGGATGATATTTCTCATTTCTCACTTTGGGAGACACTGCTCTATAGCAAGTAATGCCACGATATAGTACGGATGGGACTAAAAGGCATGCGTATTTCTTAAAATGCGTAAAAGGTTTGCGTATATTACAAACGCGTAATAGGTCGTTGCACCACTGAATTCCGCAGGACGCCATGCCTGGTAGATGTACGTACTGCGTATCCCTAGAACTTCGTAGGCAGGATCTACCTATGGGAAGGGAACATCTACCTATGGGAAGGGAACTGGGCACAAACAAAATTTTCTTTCCTAGAAACTTTGAGTTACCAGCCTTCAAAAAGAACTTAAATTAACAGAAATTGGTTAAATGAGCATATGAAAGGTATTTTGATTCCATATTTTAATTTTTTACCGAAATAATAAATATTTTTTTAAAGTTTTGGTTAGTTTTGGGGGGCATGACTCCCTTCGAACGCCGAGGTACGCCTCTGTTCGTAGGACGCCATGCCTAGCAGATGTACGTACTGTGTATCCTAGATATGCGTAGGAAATTTACGTGCCTCTTTGTAAATTACGCAAAACTAACGTTTAGCACTTTTCATAATTTTATCCGTTTTTTCTGCAATTTTCTGATTATTTTTCGCGTTCCGCTGAATGGCCAGTCACGTACACCTACGAGTACTCCTTACTCCTAGGTGTACGCGTACCAAAGTTTCAAAACCACTGGCCTAGAACACACCCATGGTGACTGCATTAATTTTTAAAATTGGCGCATCATCTATAAATTAAACTTTATTCAGTGTCCAGTGAAATAATTCCTCTCTCTCTCTCTCTCTTCTGCAATTAGATTTAGTATTAGTCTAATACCTGGATTAAATCCCGGCCTAAAACTTCTATTAATTTTTCAATTGTAAAAAATACAAAACTCAAAATAATACTCAAAAATACAAGTCAACTGCTTCGCGCTAACAATACTAATCATCTCAAAAGCCGACCACACATACCGCAAGATCGGTTCTCACGGCTCCGAATAGCATTTGAAACAACTGAAATTTCTCGCTGTCAAGGAACCTTGAAACCTCTAAGCGGCATTGACGAGATATCTCGCTTCCTTAAAAGCCTCCCATTTTAGCATCGACAAGCTTAGATATTTGTAAAGTTTATTTCTCAATGGAACACAATTTTTTCTTACACCCCCCCCCTACTTTGAACCTGCTCGAAATCGGAAAAAAGACTAATTTTCATTAAAAGTATAAGACATTTTATAGGGGTTTAGTGATTCTTACCATGCTGCGGAAAAGGTTGAGAAACCCCTAAATCCCATGCGCAAAGAACGAGAAAGTACAATCTCTTTTTCAATTACAATGCAAATTGCATTTTTTTTCGTTGTTGCTGCTGCTATTGAGGTCCTTTCAAAATGTTACGCCCGTGACTGGAATATAAATCGACGATAACGAATAATAAAATGTCCGAACAAGTTCTTTTTTTTATTTGCGTATTCACTGGCCAACTGAGATAGATGATGATAGGACGAGATGATCCACATGCGAAGAATACTCGCGTCTATCTATCCATCTTTCTTTGGCTGTTTAAATAAAATACACGTAGGTTAACGTACGATTTTAAACAGTTCAGAGAGTTTTCCAACCGAAACGAGATTCGGGAGAGGAAAGAGTGTATCATGCGGCGTCTTATTCTCTGTTGTTATTGCCGATGTTTCCAAACCGAAAGATTCTTATTACACAGAGGGAAAGAAAATATTTCCCATTTTATTGTTATTGTAGATATTTCGTTCTTTATATCTGTGAACGAGTTAATCGGTCGTAGAGTAGTTAGATGATGCCACGTGGGACTCTCTTGTACTCCGAGTGGTGAATTTCTATCATTCGAAAGAGGCATCACATACATACTTTCGACCATTTCTTATGAACATCTTATACTATTCTGGAAAGATTTAGTTCATTCACTAAACTGGTTTTCTGTTGATCGTTGGATTATTCGAAAAATCGATGTTTATATATATTATTACAGAGACCTTATATTGTTATTCGTTATTACTGGTATTATCAGAATCACATTGAAAAATATTAAGACTTTTTTGCCCCATCTAGTATGAAAACGTAAAAATTTCATACTCGCTATACAGATGTCCTGAAAAAGCAAATGCATTGTATCTAGCCATCTATGTAATGTGATTCAGGCTTACGAACTTTTAAAATTTTGTGTTTGGCAGTTCCTTCCTTTCTTAATATTAAGGAAGGTAATTTATATATATATCCGCTCTTCCCGAATATGTTTCGAGTTCTTTCCTTGTAAGTTATTATGGGAAGGATAACGTTCATAGAGTCCATTCCCGTTTCAACGAATACCGTTACAGCGAAAATCTCGTTTTAACGAAAACTTTTCTAATCTCCCAGATAAGTTTACGTAGGAACAATATATTGGTCTCTAAAAATATTCCAGAGACTTCCAAACGTCTCTGGAATTCCTATATAACGAAATTTCGTTATTACGAAGTTATTTCTCCGGTTTCTTGGAGTTCGTTATAACGGGATTCAACTGTATGTAAGACTTTTCAACTGGATTTTCAAAGTATCCTCTATTGTTTTCTCACAATCATACAGCTATATATATATTTTCAGGTGTTTTGGAAATTTTGCCCAAGTACAATTTCGCTAGTCTGAAAACAAACGAAAAATTCATTTGGCTTTTTGCCTCCTGAATCAGTGCTCGAGTGGCAAGATGCTCGTCTGCCACCATCAAGGGAGCCGTCAGTTCCGTGAGTTCGGTTCTGGGAAAGGACATAGATAACAAGTTATTTTATACCGAAACTTTGGCGATCACCAATAGATGGCGCTTTGATTTCTGACCTAACTCGATCGGTAGTAAATTGCTGTATGGCCATATGACTAGAGTTGGTGTGCGGTAGAGTAGTGCCTCATAAACTGCCCACATCATCGAATGATTTTGAAAGAGGCTAAAATATTATCTCTTGAAATATATAGCAGGCGTGTATACCCTTTAAAAAATACATATAGGAAGCTTGCGTACTCTGAGAAATCAGTAAGATGATTACCTGTTCCTAAACATAATATTTGCGCAACCCCTTCAAATGTGTAAGAAGATAGGTGCTCAGGCCCGTCATTTGGGGGCCTGGCTTTTGAAAATACACTAAAAATGGTATATATATATGTGTGTATATGCAAATACATATATATACATACATTAAGTACATGTTCTTTGCCCCCCCCCCTGTAAAAAGTTGAAATGACGGCCCTGTAGGTACTCGTTAGAAAATACTCGATTTCCCTAGACTTGTAAGATGTTTGCGTACTCTCGAAATGTATAGTAAGTGCTCTCTTATCCCTATAAATGTGTAGGAAGAACGCGTATCGTTAAAAATGCATAGCAGGCTTGCACACTAGAAATTTTCGATAGTTATGCATGTCCCTATAAATAGATAGCGAAGGATACTTGTGTGCCTCTGAAAATGCCTAAGACTTGTGTATAGCTTGAAATGTGAGGGAGTGACACACGTATCCCTGGAAATTCATACCAGGATTATCCACTAGAAATGTGGGGTATAAGTGTGCGTGTGCTTTGTTCATAAGGCTACATACGTAGGAGCTTTGCCTGATTCTAGACATGAGCATGATACTAGCTCAACCCTACAAATGCTTAGAGTTCTTACTTACTCCTAAAAATGCGGCTGATACTTGACCTTCCCCCACAAATGCCTTAGATGCCTGTGTATACCTTGAAGGTGTATGTAGATTAACGACCAAGGAAGTTTGTTCACTAGAAAAGGGTGGTAGATGCGTGTACGCCTGCGTACAGTTTTATATATTCAGTCATATTGAACATCAGTGAAAGTATTCAAAGTACAGAGAATATGATAAAAGTCTTAAAAGATCTGAGTAGGGGCTTTTTACTTTCGATGTTGTGAAAAAAAATTCATTTTAATATAATGGTAAAAAGACACTTCTCTCAGCAGCTTAAACATGCGCCGACCAAAAACGCTCAGACCTAGCTTTCGGAGCGACCTAGTAATTGAGAGATAAAGTGATTTTTGTATGTAGTAAAAAAACCTCGTCTGAGTTGAATTCCCGATTCCTTTCTTATTTGTAATTTATGAATGTTCATTCGAAACGTGATCGACATCCGATAATGATAATAGCCACGGGATGTGTCTCTTATACGTACCCACATTTTTTTTATATCGTAGTGTATTCAGCCTACGAGTGATCTGAAGGGGAATTTGCAATTCAAATTGTCTTGCATGTCCGTTCGACCATATACTACCCTTTTCTACCGCTGAATGTCGATGGTATAAGAATGAAAGAAAGAAAATGGTGCAGTTTTGAATAAATAACGTAACAAACGTTCGAATCTAGCACGTATTGATTTTCAAAAAGTGTTCGTTACGTGGCTCGCTAGCTACTGTTGACGCATGGTTTGTTACAGATTTGATAACCAAGTAACCTCAACTTAATGGTATCTTAAAGGGTTAAAAAAGAAGCTATAGAGAAGAAAACAGAGCAGCCATATTTCTCCAAATGGTAAACGTGACTAAGCTTTATAAACTGGTAACTATTCTTGTCTGACTAGTCGTGAGTTTAACGTGATGGTTCTTTCATACCTTTGAAAAGAGTTTCCTTTATTTTTGGCCCACTTGTTAGGTTATTGGTTTTTCCTCGTGCCTCGTAATATCTTTTGATAAGTCACGTTGTCTTGACATTCAGTATACTCTATACATTTCGAAAGTATTACTTGTTGTTTTACATCGGTATTTTATATGCTAATGCAATGGCATCATTGGGAACGTCGTGTAATAGAAATTGCTGATCTGTGAGACGTTGACATTGACTTTTCGAGGCACTGAGGACATTCACATCTTTTGAAATGTCAGTTGCTTTTTTCAAATATACAGCGTGTCCAGAACATCCTTACCTAGGCGCTTTTCTTCCCAACCATAGACAAAACTTCCAATCGCGATACCTAGGCGAACGAACATCTCGACTTACGAATTTTTCGGCTAATGAAGATTTTTTTCATGATTTTTCTGCCTCGGACAACGAACGTTCGTGAATCCATATCAACGAACATGTTTGTTGATATGGATTCACGTACAAACATAAAGCAGCCGCGTCGTGAGCTGAATTTTAACGATAACCATCATCAGAATAACTGTCACTGGAGTCGATTAACTCATGAACCGACACATATTTCATGTTTATCTGGTTTCATTCCCGGCAAGATGTAATACATAAAAAATTGCAGTTTATTCTGCGAATTATTCCATCCAATACATTCAGATTCAATTTTATAGACAAAACGTGTTTTTCCCCATTTTTCTGCAATTATTATTTGTCTTACTTCTAATTTGGCACCTCTCCTGTAGCAGCACCCAGTGCAACTGCACGGTAGCAGAAAAAAAAATGCCCATAACAAACTTTCTAAGCTTTCTCGTGTGTTCTATAGAAAAGGCAGTATGTGAGAAGATGGTTAACTATTTCTGTCACTAGAAGTAATGAATGTGAGTAGTTTGTTAATGAGGAAATCTGCTGTCGGAACCGATACGTCAAATGATAATCACAAATTCGTTTTAATACACAGTATTTTTACCTTATCGGAGCTGCACAAAACCAACTCACGGACCAGCTGTTGGCCACCCTTGATCTAATTCATTCGGAAACGCGTGCACCTTAATTTTTCGTATCGAACGGAATTCACATAAGAATGTGTGGATGCACGAAAGAATCAAATTAAACAGAAATTCCCCGTGGAAAAAAAGAAATCAGACATATTCCGTGTGAAGTGCGAGACATCACGCAAATTTGGTTTGTCTCAGAACCGTATATAGTAATTGCTGTTACGACGAACATAATGTTTATGAATGAATAGTTAGTTCTCTTTTACTGTCGTTTTGCACGATTTCGTCTCTGCTTAGAATTTCTTCTGTGTTTTAAGACGTTACCCGAAAGATTCTCTTTTTCTTGTTTCATTTTTTTCCAAACAGGTCGTCTTTATCATAATGCCAACAATAATAACAGTATCTTTACATATTATTAAACACTTTATTTTATTTATTTTTGTGTATCATTTATTACTAAATACTGTACCATTTAAAAAAATGCTGCAGTGTTAGCTTTACGATAACAATCGTTAAACCCTTACAAACACAAATACAAGGCCACAACAGGAAAAATGCCCAACGAAATGGCTGAGAAAAAGATGCCTATAAGAAATATGATGTCATATATTTCAAAAATACAGCAACCCAATTAAAAATACAATCACAAAAATTATAAGAAATATATACATGATAAAATATTATACAATGCCCATAAAACAGGCCCGTAGCCATAAATTTCGTTTGGGGGGGGGGAATCACTTTCGTTTCGGGGGACCAAAGTTATAGAACAATAGATTTGGCCATCTTTTGGCCATTTTTTCGGTCATTTTATCACATTTCGGGGGGCACCAGACTCCCAAGTTCCCCCTCTCGCTACGCCCTTGCCATAAAATGTATTTATGGTTGTCTTATTCTAAGTATGGATAGCTTCTCTTCTCTGCACCCCATCAACCAAGTCTATGTCCCTCCGAAAACCTCGAGACACATATACGTGTTGTAACAGAGCTGAATGTTTAACAGCATAATATTAAAGTACCGTACCATCTGCTTTTTAAAGGACAGTGTTTATAAAATATGCAGCTTAATCTCCTCATCCCGTTTTTCTAATAAAGTTTTATAGCAATTTCCAAAAAAAATGAATTGTTGTTCAATCTTGAGAATAACCCCCTTCCTTATGTACGCATTTTAGTAGGCTATCGAATTTTGATTCGAACGAAAGGGGGCTCTATTTCGAGTTTATAAACTAGAAAATACTCGTATAGACTTCCTCGGCAAAAGTGAAGTGAGCATCACAGGGATCTAAAAATGTGATTACTGTATTTGAAAAAGCAAGGCAAGGACAATTTTCCGGGTGCGATGAAATTTTTGTCTAATTCAGTTCTCGGGTTCAAAGTCAATTTTGATGAGCGTGGACGAGTGTTATATTAAAGCAAACTGATCGTCAACTACTACGCCCCCTATGCATCACTGAAATGAACTGTTGAAAATTAGCGGTGCCCATTTAAGCAGGTTGCAGCGATCCATGGTATGAAGCACCCCTCGGGTCCCATACCATACACTACCTCTTCGCATACCCAATTCAGGGAGGTCGAATGAATTTCTAGTACAAGAAACCTTCAGGCTATGAATGATAAAAAAAATGTTTTGCAATGATTGAAGGCTCCATACATTTTTTTTATATCGTGAAGGTACCTTTTTATGACACCTGTCATAATTTTATGAAGGGAGTCCATCTTCTTCAACGTGGAGAACAACGAATCTGCAACATCAGAGCTCCTAATCTTGTTTGAAAACGTGAATTACACAAGGGGTCACTTTTTATGTTTTTTTCCAGCTTGTGTAGGTGCTTAAAATACCTTTGTTGATTTTGATTATGAGGCATATAGGGATTTTCTTGCAAAAATTGATCCTGTTGTTAATTTTTTGCATTTTTGTAGCTTTCGTGTACATAATGAATATGAACATTTACATACATGAACTGTATGGACTATACATTTTTGTCCATAATGAACGATAAAATATTCAGGAACATTTTTTTTTCAAGTATTGTAAGAAACAGCATCTTCATTCAAAGCCATTGAATAGCGAAAAAAGTGGAGTACCTGAAATGTCTCACAATATATTTTTCCCCATCGAGCTTGAGGCGACCACCGATAGATTTCGCCTTCATTTCCAAGCCAACTCGTTAACGGCAGTAAGTTGCAATCTAGCGATATGGCCGGAGTTGTTCTTTGGTGAAGTAGTACTGCAAATGTGTTGATTCTCTAATTCTGCTTTTAAAATTTTTAAAATTGTTTTCTTATATTATGCTATCACAGTCAACTTTTTCAATGTTTTTTTTTTCAAAGTTAATAGATGTTATTCAAAATATGACTGAATAACAGAGGGATATACAAATCGTGATCTCACTTGCTATCAGCGGTTTTAATTTAGGGACCATTAAACACTTAATAAATATCCATTATACATCAAATGATGCTAATCATACCTCACAAAAAATGCTATCTAATTTTTAACCCTCTAATTGGCAAGCATTGAAATATCACAAAGTGAAAAATATGTTAAGCAAATAAGGTACTGCGGTATTACATGGCAAAAAAAAAATATTGTCAATATTTAAAAAGTATGCGACGTTAAACTTCAGGGAACACACTGTGTTTAGGTAATTTACATAAATTTGAATAATTTAAAAATGTCATTCATATTGTTTGCGAACTTACTTTTCTGTCGTTGTTGAAGAACGTACAGTGATATGACCCTTTCACTCACGGTATTTTCCTGCAAAATGAAAGAATCAAGAATCGTTCTTGCTTGGCTTGTCAAGAAATAACAGACATGTACATTTGAACCATTCTGCTGGTAATTATAGAAACTTCATAAACAGCTCACAAGTGTAAAAATCGAATGTTTAGGAGTTGTTTAGAATCATCAGTGTCAAAACGGGTTCAAAATATACAATGCCTTTATTTGAAAAATATAAGAAACTCATGTTGCTTTTTTGAGAGCAACACGGCCAAATAAAGAGAGTTAAGTAGAATATAATTTTTCTTATAGAATCATTTGAATAAGATCATACCATCTTCAAGGATTCTACTTAATCTTAATTAACTACCGATTTGACTCATAACTTTTATGCATTATGTGTTGTTACCTTTGATCTGCTACATGTTGTGTTCACAGTGACAACAATAACCTGTTCAATTACACCTGGGGATATGTTGTAAAGATTGGTGACACGTATGTACCAAGTTCAGGATGAATGTGCAGATAATATCAGTTGAATTTTTGACAAGTTTTATCAAGAAATCACATTTTGGGAACAAAAAAAATGGTCAGATCAATATCTGCATTCCTCTAAACTCACGAATAAGAATAAATTTTCGAAACTTCTGGATTTGTTTTCTTTCTTATTTATTTGATTTTATGTTCATATGAATGTACTTACACAGATACTTTTTATGTCATTTAAAACGTGCAGAGTTTTGTTGATCAGCATCCTACATTGAGGCCGGTGCTCTTTTTTAGATATGAATTCAGGTCTTTAGAAATAAAGTAAAGTGAGCAGCCTAAGGCCTTGTTATATATTTCCTTATTATGTTTTTATTGCAATATTATCATATAATTCACCTCTCGGGCATTTGAAATTATTTATTATTATTCACGCGAATAGCTTCCTCGATATTATATAGTGAATAGGAAGCCATATTTGTTTTCGCGTTTTTTGCCGGAAACGATATCTTATTTTACCTCCATTTTGAGATTAAATACAGTTTTTGACGCAATTTCTGAAAAAGTTTCGATTTAAATAGTTATCTTATATTAAATAAGTGTTTTGTTCTGATTACCGGGTGAACGGTGTATTATGATCGTGCTTGATAATTTTTGTGAATTTGTTTTTACTTTCTCTGTCTAAGAGATATACACTAAAACTTCGTTAATTCGAACTTTCCTTGAGTTTTCTGTCTAATTTAATGTCTTTTTTTTTTTGTTTAATTCGAAGTTTTTCGAATTTTTTGTACAATTAAAATTTGGAGGATGGAGGGAAAACATTTTGAGTTTGTAAATATTCTACAAGAAGCCAGACTTTGCTTTATTCGATCAAGTTGTTAAACAACAAATTTTTAAAGGCAAATAAAAGTTTGAAAATTCTGTTCTTCTCTTTTTCGATAACTTAATGAACATTTTATCACTGTTCAGCTGGAGTACATCCAGACTTCGTACTCCTTATAGTACCGATTAATATCAGTATAACAGTCAAATTTTGAATCTTTTTGTCGTCAGTGTAAGGAAAGTACGGGAAAGTTCAGACTGTAATACGTTAATGAAAGTATATTTCCTTAATGACATAAGAACGGTAAGAAAAATTTGGGAAACAATTTCATAACAGCTTATCATGAACTGTTTCCGTAAATCAGGCTTTGAACACGGTCCAGAAATTCTGCAGTGATGCTGATTCCAGAACAGGGGAATAACGTAACAGCTAAGATCAAAATGAAATGCAAAATTGTGCATTTAAAGATGCTTAAGTTTCCCCAAAAATGATAAGCACGCACAAAAATAAAAAATTTGCATAAATAGAGAATTATGCAAAAAATGGAAAAAAAAATTCACATTAAACAAACTGAAAATATACATAGTCTAAGAGAAAAGAAAAATATGCATTAAAACTAAAACATATATGCGCAAAAAATGGACACATTTATTTAGAAGTGCAAAAATATGCATTTAAAATATGCCTAATATCTAAAAATATGCCCCAAAATGAACAATAATCAATGACAAAATATTTCCTTGAGAGAAAATATTGAAATAAAAGATAAAAAAGAATAAGGGAATAAAAGGAGTTTGATTAGATTTTTGAAGAATAAGGAAGACAAAAAAAAACCTTGTAAACATTAGTACAATTCGGTAAATATAGGAAAAAAAGCTAAAAATATGCACTCATTCTAAAATTTCTGTAATTTTATGAACACTAACTATAAAAATGGCTAAAATATGCAATTGCACATGCGCTTGCATATAATCCGGTTCTATTTATTACACTCAAGACTAAAATCGGCAGTTTCTACAAGCTGAAAATGCAATCGAGAATATCTCTTCAGCCATAAAAGCTCTACGCTTTGAACTGAATGCATGTTTCTGGGGACGTGATTTTTCTTTGTCGTAATCGAATATTTTTCATTACTTCGAATGGAATTCGTTCTTGAAGCCTACTAATTCATCAGGAGGTTCTGATGATCGATGGACCAAATCGATGGAAATCTTCGTGTGAAACTAAGTGGGGAGTGGAGAAGGAATTAATCCTCACTTAACAATCAAGAACTTTGAGCACGTTCCTTTGTTAGGAATTTGAACCAAGGCTAAACGAGTGCGTCTACAAAAGAAGCGATACGAAACTTTCCGTAACACATTCATGTTACGGAAATTTGTAAATAATTAAGGGATACTGTCGGTGTGGTAGACCTGGGTCGATAAGACATGCGCTTAATGCTACGAAAAAAACATTCTGTGGTTTTGTGATGTTGGGGGCAGACAAGGCGTTGGTCGCAATTTTTCTTTGCTGAGTTATAACTTCCAACTGAGGAAGAGAAATAACAACTGAGACAATATTCATGGGGTCACCATATTTCCTGAAGAAAAATGCGGGAAATTTTTTTCCGCAAATACGGGAAAATACTGGACATTGCCAATTGTCGCCAAATTACTGGGCATTGCCAATTGTCGCCAAATTACGGCCAAATTGCCAATTACGGCACAAAAACTAACCAAAATTTTCTAAAATACCACAAAAAAATAACTGTTTTCAATCCCCAAGTTTGGAAATATTTTCAGAATAAGTTCATTTGTGATGTGATTCAAGAATTCCGAATTTTTTTTTTCTCATTAATCGATTCAAATATATTTTTTCCATCCCTCACTCAACCTTTTCCCTCAATGAAGGGGTAAAGACTCCAGAGCATTTTCACATATTTACCTTCAGTTTCACTTTGTGCTCTGAAAGTGTTTTTATTCTGCAAAATATATAATAAAAAAAAGTTTTTTGGTGAAATTCACAGGCCATGTCTACGTTTTATATGAAAAATCAATGTTACTCTCAACGCACAAGATGCTGAGTATAATCTATTGAATGAATCAACTTATTCACAGCTACCTGTCAAATGTGAATAGCATCAAGCTACTATAACAAAAAAAAGTTGATAAGCATTCTAATGTGTATGGTTTATGTATGTTGAGAATACTAAATATTTCAAAATATTTCTTCTCACTTTTGACAACTCAAGTGTTGTGAATACATGAAATATTCAGAGAAAATACAAATATACATCACACGGAAAATAATGTCAACTCGTCAACTTACAGTTATTGAGTTATGAAAATTACCTGTTTCGACACTTTTGATGAAAATAACAAATACAAGTAAGCACTTTTTAAAATACGGGAAAAACCAGGATATTTTTGCAAAAAAGTTGGGACAGCCAGAAAAACAGAACAAACCAAGACTGTCCCGGGAAGTACGGGACGTAGAGTCACCGTACATATGACATAAATGTTCGTCAAAATTTTCCATACCGGAGATTTCAACCACCTGGTAAGAGACACGGAAGCAAATATGCTCATTATCCAGGAACCATGGATATCCCTGATTAAATGGTTACTGCTGAGTTTTGACAGTTCATTTCAGTGGTGCATAGTAGGGCGTAGTAGTTGATGATCAGTTTTGCTTTAAAACAGCGTTTCTCAAATTATGGTCCGTGACAATGGTACAGGTGGTCCTCAGGCAGACATGATAATTTTAATTCTAACTGAAGAAAAAATGTTCTTATTGATTTTAGAAATATTCTACCAATAAATTTTATTGATTTTAGAAATATACTATCAATAAATTTTATTGATTTTAGAAATATTCTATCAATAAATTTTATTGATTTTAGAAATATACTATCAATAAATTTTATTGATTTTAGAAATATTCTATCAATAAATTTTATTGATTTTAGTGATATTCTTATTAGCTCTTTGGGCCCGGATGGAATCCCTAACTATATTCTCAGATTCTATGCTGAAGAAATCGCTGACTATCTTTTTTGATTATTTTCAATGTTTCTCTAAATTCCTCCATTCTACCCTCTGATTGGAAAATAAAAAAAATCCTTCCAATTCCCAAATCTGGTCCTCTTACCGATCCCCTCAATTTCAGACCTATTGCAATCATCTCATCTTGCTGTAAGATTCTTGAACACGTCATAGCAAAGGAAATCCGCGCCCACCTTGACTCCATAAAATTTTTCTTACCTAATCAACATGGCTTTAGACGTTCCCTATCCACTTCCTCTCAACTTTTCATCCATGACCACTCGGGAGCCGTCGATGAAAGCTTACAAATTGATGTTATTTTCTTAGATTTTTCAAAAGCATATGATATAGTCTCCCACGACAAATTACTTCTTAAACTTTTTACACTCGGCTTAAACGTTCGATTTCTTGATTAGATAGAAGACTTCCTAAAATACCGTAAACAATATGTCCATTTCAAAGACCACAACTGTCCATCGGCCACCGTAAATTCTGGGACCCCGCACGGATCAGTAATTTCCCCATTTTTATTCTTAATTTTTACTAACGACTTCCCTGAAACTCTCAACTGTACCACTAGACTTTTTGCTCATGATTGCGTAATCTACCTTACCATAAATCACAGAGCCAGACCAGGAACTTCTCAAACACAATCTCAATTCCATCTCCCAATGGTGCTCCCCCCCCCCCCCCGGCAAATGCCTCTCAACATTTCTAAATTCTCATGAGAGTTTCACGTAAACTTTCACACCTTTTGAATTTTCATACTCTATTAATAACTCCTCTATATTCCAGGTTCAAATAGAAATTAGACTTTCACACTTAGGGTAACTATAATATCTGATTGAGGAAAATACTGTTTATCGCAATACTAAATATGCAGTAAATTGTAGCCAAGAAATGCAATTTACGACTAATTTGCTGATTATTGCTAAAATTGCTGAATATTTGGGAAATAGAGGATTTCAGCAAATCGCAGTTGACTAAAATGTATTTCATGAAAAAACATTCATCGTGACTTTCTTAAACATTGCCACAAGTTGACAAAATCGCCAATGGTTGCTGGAATGGCTGAAAATTATGAATGTGTGGAAAATGAAGAACTGGAACTCAAATTAGCTTGAATCTGCTAATATACCACATGCAACTTGAGTGAACTGGATGCGTGCCGCGGGTCACTCAAGTGATTTGTAAATATGCTTGGGGTCGCTAAAGGGATTTGAATATATGCCCATTCCATCTTAAACGACCTGGAAGTGTACCAGGAGCCGCTGAAGTAATCTATAATTGTGTCACTGGCCACTCAAGTGATTTGTTAATCTTTCGCATGCCACTAGGAAAGTTTGGTTATTTATCGCGGGCCACATCAGTTGACTCCGAGGGCCACACTTGGACCGCAGGTCACGGGCTGATTTTCATAACAGTAACGTAATCGAAAGCATCCGGTAAATATATTGAAAATCGAGACTGTTTTGCCCTTAGGGGGTAAGGTTGCATTAAAGAGCTCAGAAATATGTTATTTTCTATTGATTCTGTTCAATCGTGCATTTCACGGAAAAGAATCATTGCAAATATTTTAATTGATGCGGAAGGGGAAGAAAAATAAATAATGGGATTGAAAGTGTTTTTAATGATTGCGGACATGATTAAGTGGACTGTATCTCCCACGATTGTCTCCGTGTCAGAATATACAGATTTACCTGAACGAAAAAACGATCAATCTCCGGAATTTTCTTTCTACCCCATCATATAATATTAAAAGGATTTAATTTTTTTTGCCATTCTTTTTTTTCATTACATATTTTTTTCCCCTTCCTATTTTTTCACCATCAATGCAATCTTGAAACCGTCGATGCGCAACTAATCTTGAATGCGCGAGCGAGCGGTTGCCGAGTTGTGCCCAAAAGGCACGAACGAGAGAGAGACACACACAAGTTACCTTTAGGCAATTTGAGAAAATTTGGAAATTTTCTGTTGGAAAACGTCGAAGACGTCGCTTCGGATCGGTACTGTTTCTGTTCCTGAGAGAGATCAAAGATGTGTGTGATCGATGTTTGGAATTGACGGCAAGAGTCACGATGTATGTTTGAACAATGCATCTTAAATTTCCCATCAATCACTATTTAGGAAAATATTTTCCCTATGACATTCACGTATCATCACTAAAATCATTTTGTTACATAATATGGAAATTACTGATGACTGGAGCTATGATTTTTATGACCTAAAAACCGACAGAATATGTTCCATCAAAAATGTATATTTATGCCCTAAAAGCCGCAATAATATACCCGTAAGTATGCCGTGAAAATCTAAAAATGTGTGCCTCTTTATAAATAGACACCATATTTCCTCGAGGAAATTACGGGAAATCGTCAATCATTGTCCAAGATAATGCTAAAGGCACACAAATGAAATTTCCAATTGTTCCTAATACCTCCGAAAAATCGCAAATCATTGTCAAAAACTATGTTAAAGGTAAGTGAAATTGTCAGTTATATTGCTAATATCACATAAAAATTGCGAATTGTGAGAAATGAAGCTAATGAAATGTGATGTGGGAGAGGAAAAAATTCCCGTTCGTTATTCTGCTGAAATATGCAAAATAATGCCCTAAAATATGGAAATATGCCTTAAATCCTGAAAAATCATGAAAAAATGCCTCAAAAGTACTGAAAGACCATGAAAAAGTGCAAAATCCATAACAAAAGAATGCAAAGTCATAGAAATAATCCGTGCCCTACTTATGACTAAGGCTCGGATTTCTATGACTGCATATTTTTTTATGATTTTGCATATTTCATTATTTTAACGCGATAGAGCATTTTTTCGTGATATTCAGTGATTTTGAGGCATTATTCATGATTTTCCGAAATTAAGGGCTATTTTCATATTTTTGAGCATTATTTTGCATATTTCAGCAGAACAATAAAGAGGGATTTTATTTCCCATGCTCAATCTTTACTAGCTTCTTTTCCACACTGGAAATTTTTTGACCATATTACCAATAATTGACAATCTTACTTACCTTTACGTTTTTGCGAATTATTGGTGATTCTCGGTGATATTAAAATCTCCAAGGATGATGTCACTATCTGCTACCTTTGCATCAACAGTTAAAAAACTTTGTATATTGACAACAGTTGGCAATTTTGTGTGTGCGCCTTTTTCATCATGTTGGGCAATTACAGGCGATTTCCTGTAATTTCCTCGAGGAAATATGGTCAGGCTATTTATAAAGGCGTATTTTTAGGTTTTCGCTGCATATTTGAAGTTTCAAAATATGGCAGCAAAGAAAAAAAAAACCTTTTTTTTTTCATTTTTGCGTATATTTTCATTTTTTGTGCCATAATTCAACATTACTACAAGAATTTGTTTCCATTTTTCTCGCATATTTTTGATTTAATTGCACGTGCCGGCAATTTTAAGCGCAGATTTATATTTTTAGTGCATATTTCAGCGTTTTTAGTGCATGTTTTGCACCTTTTTAGTGCATATGGTCAGTTATTGTTCTTCCCAAATTATATCACTGGAGTAATTAATCATATGTTGAGCAGCCATTTGTTTATTTTATCCCACTGCAGTCGTTTAACTCTCTGCGGTCGCATGAATCGGGCAAAAAAACGGCACTTCATTACTATAACGGCTCCTTTGCGATTATATGAAAGCTCCTGTGAATTTGGCTTCTTAACAGAAATTATAAGCTATCCAAAAAAGGCAAAAGCTAGTAATTGGGTGAATAACGCTTACTACAATATAGTCAGCACCACAAAAACGCTACCGAACGTCTTGCGCAGAATGGTACAGCACAGATAACCTGTTTCCACTAAGACGTCTGTAACAGGTATTTACAGTAGGTGTAATTCTGTGTGATGTTATAGGCGATGTCGTTTGGTACAGAGTGCGAAAATAGAGAATGAACGCTGGATTCGGATTACCCGCAATTCTTGGGATAAGTCGCCATCTGGTGGCAATGTCAGCAATGTGAGCTGTGACCTAAAAAGAGTCCCAAGGCGACGTCTTCAAAAAGTTTTGAAAAAAATTACCACTGATTCTTCTCATAGGAATGTTCACAGAAATACTTAAAAAATCCTGTGAATTATTATGGGTTACTCAAAAAATGTCAGTATTAATATTTTGAACGCCAATATACGCCAAGAATGAATTTAAAAAACCCGCAACCCCCCCCCCTCCTATAGTGATGTCATTCAAACAACACATGTTCAGGTATAACACAGATGAAGAGAGAGGAGAGCTAGAGTGTGCGCAAAGAGAGTGAAAAGGAAATTTTTATAGATAATCGAAAAAGCGCGAGAAGTGATGAGTAGCAGACTATTGTCATTTATAACAATCTTTTTCTACTTCAATAATTACACTCCGAAGATATATGTTTTTTGTATTTATGTGTTTCTGGGCGAGAATGAATGTACTTTACTTTTTTCATAATTTTTTGAGGATGACACCTTGCTACCCTTTCCTTGTGCGTAAGGTCTGACCGTGTCCACGTATAGTGCCATTCAGCACAAATGATTTTCAAGGGGAGAGGGTTCGTTGCTTTTGTCGCACTGCGGTCTAGTGCGGTCTTCCGGTAACTGGGAGGACGTGGGTTCGATTCCCCGCAAAAACAGTTGAATAATCTTTCCTGGTTTTATCCTCCCATCAGTCAGCTGCCGAAACTATCATCTTTTCATAAACCCTAAATTTTCTTGAATCCTATCTTATTGTCTGAAATTTCAATTCAAATACCCTGCTCCAAACGTTTTTCGCATACCCGTATAAGAATTGAAATCTTTAAATTAATTACTCCAACAGCAGCTGATTCTACTAGCTATTTGATTCATTTGTTTTTTTTATAGTGTTCAAATATGTATACAGTGGGTCATCAAAATAAAAATAGAAACACATTTCGTTATCCTTTAAGCACATTCAATCATTCTATAAACTTCTTACGTTGATTCTCGGTCAAAGCCCAATCACTCCACCAGAGCAATCAGTCAAATTAATTGAGTGTGCAAAAAATAACTCACAAATCAATCAAAAAAAGCATATAGCTTTAGAAAATCTAAGTGAAAATTCCTGTAGGAATTTTTCTTTCTCATTCGTCTTTTTAGAACTTCAGGAAGTAGAATTTTGCGAACAATATGAATAATGAATTTCATTTAAGTGACTTAGTGATTTGTTTTTTCAATGGAAAATGATGGAATATAATTGAATAAACTGTAATCAGGCGGCGTATGAAAGATTAAATGAATTATTCTCGTCACCAAATGGCTTTGAGAACAATTTTTGGACCATCTGGAATCAAAATCAGTCTGCCATTCATAATTTAATTTTTTTTATGGACATTTTCTCGGAGCATTTCAATTCTAAAGCTGACAAACAGAGCTTGAAGACGTATTGGACCATTCGTACAGAGCGTCCCACAAAAGACTCTCTGATTTTAAAATGAAATAACTCGGAAACGGTGATAGATAGATTAATAAAAAACAAGTGTATTTTTTTTATTTTGAAACCTGTAAAAATATGATACAGAAGTTCCAAAATTAGTTGAAAATGTTCCCGACCGGTGGCGCTGCACGCAGTAGCCGCAGTACGAAGTGCGAAAAATATGCTATAAAGCAGGGGTGCTAAACCTTAAGAAGAGTGCGGGCCACTTTATTGGTTTGATAACGTGTCGCCGCCCACTCAAGTGATCTGAAACACAATTGCAGGTTACTTAAGTGATCCAGGAATGTGCCGCGGGCCGCTTCAGCTATCTGTAAATATGCCGTGGGTCATCAAGTGATTTGTAAATATCAATGATCACTTTTGTACTCTGTGAATATGCCACGGGTCATTTTAGTGATGTGAGAAATACGCCCCGGGGCACTTAAGTTATCTGTAAATGTGCCACGAGTATTTTAAGTGATATGGAGATGTGTCGCGGGTCCCTTAAGTGATGTGGGAATGTGCCGCAAGTCACTGAAATGATCTGGTAATGTGCCGCTTAATTTATTTTTACAGAATTAAGTTTGAGGTCACTTAAGTATAAAGGCATGGGTTTTTATGCTTTTCAATCATTTTTCAGCATATTTTCATATTTTACGAGGATTTTTAAGCATATTTTCATAAATTCCGAGTATTTTTAAGCATATTTTCACTTTTTCTCGTGCATTTTTTTTGTATATTTCAGTATTTTCAATGAAAATGTGTTTGTAAAAAATTGAGATGTTTAGGAAAACAGATTTTTAAGATTTGTACAGGATTGAGATTGGATAATTTGATCATTTTTGTCGCACCTTGGTCATTTTCTGCACACGAGGGCTAATTAGACCGGGACCTACAATTTATTGCCGATTCCGAACAGCAGCATTCTTTAAACTCCCCGAGAGGTTGGTGCGCTAACCCCTCGGTGTGGGACTCCCTGCAGTAGCAATCTTTTGATTAAGTATAGAAGTGGTGGATTTTGGTGTCAGGACATCTGTAAATTCATCCTACTGACATTATAGATTCCTTCTCCCTCCCCCCTTTTCAAGCTGGAAATAAAATGTTCAGGATTAGACTTAGACTGGTTGCAAACTAGTCAAGGCTGCCTGGTCGTCCCTCAAGGTTTCCTCTCACTGTCCTCTTCTCCCTGTAAATTGATTCATCGTCCATTTGATTCTGAACACGTCACATATATAAAACGGCCTCAATATTTTCTCAGCCTTCGCTGCTGTCACACCGATTCGTTGTCGGGGGGGGGGGGATTGGAGGCTTCCCCACCCGTTGATACCGCCTGCTACTCACCGATCCCGTAACATACATGTGGTAACGAAACTAATTCGAGCCGATCTCCACGTTAAAAAGTCTCGTCACCTAGAGCAACAGGCCTACAAACGGTACAAACATTCAGTCATTACACTTCACTTCTGAAATATAGATGGCAGCACTGAAAAATCAGACGGTTAGGTGCACACACTTATACTTCCGGCAAAACTCAGTAGGTATTAAATTGCTTATGGCCATAGACCTGTGTTGTGCTCGGTTTGAAAGAAAGATAACGAAGCTGAAGAGCAAGTCCACGTGGCAACCAATTTTTTAAATACAGTATTAAATGCACGAATATTTATCGTTCTCACATTATTTTGCTTAAATGGATGTTACGGGAAAAGAAAAGGAAATTTTATGTCTTAGTGTGTTTTTGGGCTCCATAGGGCATATTTTTGTTTTTATAATGCATAAGTGCATTCTTCATACAACATTTTCTACCAGTTTTTAGGTCATAAAAACCATAGCCCTACTAATCACTGTGCTGCAGAGCACTGTTTTTAGAGATCCGCCTGTGACTACAGTGTACAGCGCCGCTTGTCAGCAACATGTGTAAGTAATTTTGAAACTTCTGTATCAGTCAGATTTTTACGGGTTTCGAAGTAAACATATGCCACTTGTTTTATTCTCCTATCGATCACCGTTTCCGAGTTATTTCATTTTAAAATCAGGAGGGTGCGGTATCCCGGTCGATAAGACACTCGCCTAAAGGATGTTTAGAGGTGTCACGAGTTCGATACCCGGTTCGTCCTTGTCAGAAAACTTTCCTGACACGGGGGTACAACATAAACGGCGACAAAAAATTGCTACAGCAGGGAGTCTCCCATCGAGGGGTTAGCGCACCAACCTCTCGATAAGTATAAAAAACCATCCTGCCGTTCGGAATCGGCGATAAATTGTAGGGCGCGGGGTCTAATTAGCCCTCATGTGCAAAAAATGGTGCGACAAAAATGATTAAAATCAGGAAGCCCTTTGTGGAACACCCTGTATTTACTGATTCTATATAGCTTGATTTTTGTTTTGAAGAGGAAATAAAAAAAAACAAATCCTTCAGCTAAATTCCACGTGGCGTTGCGTATCAATAACCTTTGTATCTTTTGTACAAGAAAAAAGACGGAAAAATAAAGGATCTTTTCTCATGTGGCAATCTATAGAAATTGTAATCAAGTAACCGTGACTGATGAAGACTTTTCGAAATTCATCGCTTACGTATAAGCAATGCTGTATCATCAGGAACAAAAGAACACTATGAGGAAGATCTTCTACCTCATCAACGCCATAGTTTTTATTTTATTTTCCTAAATCACTGTATTTAGTGTTCAAAGTTTTTGGATTGAAAAGAAATGGAAGCGGTAGATTGAACAGAAGATCTCGATTCAAATTATGGTACGTTTCTTTTTTCATACCTGGAATTGGTTTACATATATTGTTTCTCTGTACAGGCATACCTTGCTTTACGTGGTCTCACTTTACGCGATTTTGAGAATTTGATTTTAGAGATCAACCTGCGAAATTTGTCCTGGAGTTTCGAGTTGATCTTGAAAATGGGCTTGCAAATTGAAAATGTGACGTAGTTAAAATGGAAAAATCCTTTGGATTCTATGATTTAGATGAGACAGATGTGGGACAAACGCACAAGTCCAATTCACCAAATCACACTAATCAAAATCTTCTGATAACATTGACACAATGCTATCCGAATTTCAAATCAAAGAAGAAGATCCTAATGTTAAACTAGAATTGTCGTACAGGGTGGTTATAAATAAACTGAGACTACTCAGATAAATGTAAGGGCCCATTCTGATGGAGGTATTGTGATGAAACTTGGTATATAGGATATGGAAGGAAAGAAATAGTTCAATTTTTAACCACCAGATGGAAAATTGACTTTTTCATCACACTTATCTCTTTCCTATGGTGCGAATAACGTATATACCAAGTTTCAATGAAATACACCCACCACAACGGGCGCTACATGGGTCAGAAGAGTGTCAGTGTAATCAAGCTAATAGTTGTCAGTTTAATTATATTGACCTATTTATACTCAACCTACGTAGTGCCTGGCAAAATTTGTGTGGTAAACTCGTAGCAAAGCCATAAATTCGCCTCAGTATTAAAGTACCATCAATACTGAAAAGGGTAAATCAGCGCCGATAGTCCTAAAATTATTTTTCGGTTCCCCGAGATGCCAACTTTTCTACTAGAAGATAGATTGAAATCGCATCGATACAAATACAACGCCGCAACAGGCAAAATGCCCAACGAGGTGGCTGAGAAAAAGATGCCCATAACAAATATGAATGTCATATAATTCAAAAATTATAACAACTCAATTAAAAACACAATCAACAAAAATTATGAACAATATATACACATGATACAATACCCATAAATATTATGGTTGTCTTATTCTAAGTATGGATAGCTTCTCGATTTACCCCAACATGTTTATCGTATTTCTTTTTAAGCGTGTCAATTGTGTTACAATTTACTACCTCCGGGTGTAAGCTACGAGACGACGAAATGAATAAGCAGTAAAAATTTTATCTTCGAAGCGATGAAACTCTTCCTAGTTTCCTTTAACAGTTCGCCAATGTCGACAATTTTTCATTGATTTTCTACATTAAACGCTCACCATTTTTTCTGTGACTCATTATTCCACCAGTTGTTAATATGAAGTTATGGATGTGAGAGATTTTTATTTCACGCAAACGTCGGAGCGAGGACGATAATTCGAGCCGAGATGTTGGAATTATATCAATAAATAACTTTAACACAGCATTTATTAACCTTTTGCGATCCCGAGGTTTTTTTGGCACTTCTTTGGTACAGTTCGTACTTTATAGTGTCTCCCAAGCAAGGAGGAAGATAGCTGGATGTTTGTTCCTTTGCGATTTTATTTGTACAGCTTATGAGTTTTGGTGAGAAGAAGAATCCACACAGGGGCCTTTCTATCATCGTAAAGCCAGAGCCACACTCATGTCACGCATGGCTTAATAGTCATTGGCAAAAATTTGCCTTCCCCTGATGCAAAGAAGCAGCAGTGCCATAGGCTGGCACGGGCCCAGCTTGGCCCAATGCTCCTTGGTGAATATTCCCTTCCAGAACACTGCTGTTGTAACTGCTGGCGTTCTTCGACAAATGTGTGGCCAGACGGACAATGTGTAAAAAGAAAGATCAGGAAGGAAGGCAGCACCTTTGACTTTGGTTGGATGCTGGAAGGTACTCAACCAGCCTTCATATACCTTCCAGCCTCCAGCATTTGACGATCATTGCCAATGGTGGAGTGCCCACACTACTTGCCCATGACCAATCTTATAACGTATTGTGACAGCCTTGACACAAGTGTGGCCCTTGCTTAAGGGGGTCGTTGTAGCAATGAATTACCGTGGTTTTCTGATGCGGTCCTATGTCGAGGTGAGGATCGCAAAACGTTAATGAGCGTGTGTCCCAGTTCAATCATCAAAACAACCTCGCAATATTCCTATTGAATATTTTTACATATAAAGACCCCTTAACATTAGGCAGTTAAAGTGTTTCGTTCTTTTTTATATCCCTGTATTTGTTCAAAATCATTGAGCTGTCAAATTAAAGTTTTTCGCAATGTGAAATATTCCGACTTGGGCATTTCATGCTACGTTTTAAAAGATGCATGAATATTTTCAGAGTTGAACAAGCGTGTTCCAATAGCATTCTTTGTGGGAACTTTATTTTGCAATATTCATGTATGTGTGTCCCTGAAAATTAATACAGCATAACACACACGTAAATACTGTTCCTATGAACACCTTCAGACTTGTAGCAAGATAAAAAAATCCGGCGTTCCCCACTAGTCACAAAATGAGGCCGAAACTAGGTCTATGTCAAGCGAGTGTTTAGCATTACCTGCTACCGCCTATATACGAGGTCTTTAAGGAGAAAAAAAACCTTTCTCACGTTATCTTCCGTGACTATGGTACATAGATCGTCCGAGACGTATGACGCGACGTGTTCATCCTACTCGCTCACGTATATAATTGTGCGAGTGTGTCACAATGACAGCTGTTTAAGCAGCTAGTATTGTTACTGACGTAATGGCTCGTAGTTTTAATGGCAGTAAAAGTTCTCCATTGTTTCGAAGTTAGATCTTCCGCTCTTTGAAATGTACCTATACTATCAAATCGAAATTTCAACGATTTAATCAATCGTAAAACGTTTGCTTTATTGTAAAATTGTTTCTGTAACGTTTTCACGGAAATGTCAACAGCACGTCTTTGCATTTTCAGGTGGTATGAATATTGCCGAACTGGAAGCAATGGCAGCATAAGTTGGACATTACCGCTCTGAATTGTCATGATACTACGAGGGGATAATGAAACGTCCCTTCGTACCGTCAGTTCTATATTTTCTTCGAGTTTGTTCTACATGGAGTCATTAAAATTGTTGAGATACGCACGTATATCATGGCATATATGGCGTGTGTGATAACCCAAAACTGAACAACAAAAACCAAAATTTACATTAAATGATACACGATTATATGTATGTGTATGTGACGTAAAAAAGCCTCGTTACAATAAGTATCAAGGACACCTTGACCAGCCTCTATTTGGCATCAAAGAGTCTGACAAAGCACAGGAAACGGTGGTCGCATTTTTGCTTTAACAGAGCATTGAAATCGAGATGTATTACACTTCTATTATTGGACTTCACATATGAGATGGCACCAATGGCACTATGGTCGAACCTGCAATAATATAATTTAGTAGCGAAAATGCCAAAACACTTCATATCTATGAAGCAAGTTATCCAAAACGTGTGAGAATTATACACGATGAGGAGCTTTTCCAGCTGTGGCACATTTATACCTAAAAAAGGGTTTACGGAAAATTCACCGACAACAATTCACTGCCATGCAATTCACCGCTAGGAAAATTCACCGACCAACAATTCATCGCCATGCAATTCACCGACGACAGTTCGATGCGAGTCAGTTAGCGAGGGAATGAGCGATTGAGTTACTGAGTGAGTGAGCGAGCTGCTAATTGAGTGAGCGATCTAGTGAGTGAGTGATCTATTGAGTAAGTGCCATATCCTAAAGATATGGCGGAAAGTTTAAATAATGACTTTATGAGAAGAAATTCAGATGATACGGATTCGGGTTGCTGTATTTTTTAAATATATGACATCCATATTTATTGTGGGCATCTTTTTCTCGCTGGGCATTTTGCCTGTTGTGGCCTTGTATTTGTATAAATTACAAATTGCTGTTGCCCAATACAAGATAGTATATTCAACAAAATTCCATTAACTCGGTTTTACTCAGAAATTTCTAATGAAATGTTAAAAGGGATAATAACAGAATTAAAAGATAATAAAGTAAGTGGATACGCGATGAATTAACTTCCTAAAAATGCTTAAAATCATGTCCTGTTATCACTTTGATGTTATAAAAAACATCGCTGATCATCAGTAACCAATGGATTTTTTTTATGATGAACTAGCTGTTACCCGCGATTTCACGTAATGAACTTTCAGAAATCCCGCCTTAGTGCGTATCTAGTATATGTACTCTACATTTACTATATACGTATATATATACTTCCTATGCAACGGAAATTAGTGACGATTTTTTTATTACGGGAGTCGGTGACGTTTTTTGAGTGATGGAAATCTGTTACGTTTTTTGAGTGATGGAAATCTGTTACGTTTTTGTGTTACGGAAGTCGGTTACGATTTTGGGGTCAAGTTTTCATTTAACTCTTGCATATATCGGGACCAAGTAATGTGCATGTACCCCGAGTTTCCCATATCCTACAGCAGGTCCCCTAAGCTGAAATGGATGGCGGGCTCCCAAACCAGCTTTTTCACGGGTCCCTCTGTGCTTAATTTATAGTGTGAAAATATCAAAAAGCGATAAGAAACGTTCCGGCCCCTGTCAGCCCTGCCCTCGTGGGGGTCATGCCGAGAGGTATGTATACGTAAAATATACATATATCACCAATGCTCCCAACATACAGGGTCGGGGTACCCGGGGGATTGCACATATACCTTCATGGGGAAGTTAAAAGTTTTCATTTCCAGGGGTCCTTGCGATAGTGGAAGCCCAAGGTATATCCAGTCTGGGACCCCATAAAATTTGCGAATTCGGTAGAGGGTAATTGCGTGAGGGGGGGGGGGGCTGGATTTTATTCGTTGGTAAAATGAATATTTGCAGTGGTCCTCACAGGGGGATGCCCGATTGGCTTCCGAGTCAGGGGTCCCGTTTCATTTTGGGGGCACTGGATGAATCTCATTCTTTTCTGTCGTTTAACATTGTAGAATTTTCAACAGCGGAAGCCCGAGATAAATCCAGTGTCTGGGTGCCCCACTAAATATCTGCGTATTGGGTCCCCGTTACTAGATGTGGGCCCTGGATTTTATTCGTTTTGAAATTGATAAAAATTAAACATTTTCTCGAATTAAAGATTGACTCGATCAATCACTTACTCACTCGGTCACTACTGGGTCACTCACTCACCCGCTCAATCACTGACTCGATCAATCACTTACTCACTCACCCGCTCAATCACTGACTCGATCAATCACTTACTCACTCGGTCACTCAGTCACTACTGGGTCACTCACTCACCCGCTCAATCACTGACTCGATCACTCACTTACTCACTCGGTCACTCAGTCACTACTGGGTCACTTACTCACCCGCTCAATCACTTACTCACTCGGTCACTCACTGGGTCACTCACTCACTCGGTCACTCAGTCACTACTGGGTCACTTACTCACCCGCTCAATCACTGACTCGATCAATCACTTACTCACTCGGTCACTCAGTCACTACTGGGTCACTTACTCAGTCACTACTGGGTCACTTACTCACCCGCTCAATCACTGACTCGATCAATCACTTACGCACTGGTTCACTCAATCACTACTTGGTCACTTACTCACCCGCTCAATCACTTACTCACTCGGTCACTCAATGGGTCACTCCCTCACTCGGTCACTCAGTCACTACTGGGTCACTTACTCACCCGCTCAATCACTGACTCGATCAATCACTTACTCACTCGGTCACTCAGTCACTACTGGGTCACTCACTCACCCGCTCAATCACTGACTCGATCAGTCACTTACTCACTCGGTCACTCAGTCACTACTGGGTCACTCACTCACCCGCTCAATCACTTACTCACTCGGTCACTCAGTCACTCACTGGGTCACTCACTCACTGACTCGGTCACTGGATCAATCACTCGGTCACTCAATCAATCACTCGGTCACTCAATCAATCACTCACTCGGTCACTCAATCACTGACTCACTCGGTCACTCAATGGGTCACTTACTCACTCAGTAACTCAATCGCTCACTCCCTCGCTAACTGACTCGCATTGAACTGTTGTCGGTGAATTGCTAGTCGGTGAATTTTCCTAGTGGTGAATTGCTGGCGGTGAATTTTCCGCACACGCTAAAAAAGTGGCATGGGGATATTCCAGAAATAAACTATAGTACGTAACTGCTAGTACCATTTCAGTCCTGTTATTAATTCGACAAAACTAGATTCATCTTAAACATTCACTGATTCTGCAGTAAAAAAAATTCATTCTTGTTTCAAAATCTACACTCTTTTCTGTTTCTGAAAACTTAACTTTTTGAAATATCAGTACTTACCATTCTATAAATGACCAAAAATATTAACAACGTGATATTAACCATTCGGAATACACCGACATATGTTTCGGCACTCATCGGTGCCGCTATCAAGGTAAAAAACAAGAAGGTTTTAAAAACGTGGACAGAATGAGTGAGCGTCTATGATGAGTTGTTTCCTTCACTTCATTATTTTCATTCTTTGTTTTGACGTCTTTGTTGTCATCTGTTAGTGACGTCATGCCCAGCTTGGTCTTTGAAAAAATGTTGTTGTTTTTTTTCAAATGTTTTTCAAAATAAAGTAGGGCATTGGTTTCAAACTTTTGTCGACCGCGGCTCCCTTGCCCAATCCATGTTTCATCTGCGGCTCCATAGAATAATTTGGTAGATATTTTACTATTTAAAAGAACTACTTGAAACCAAAAATAGGCCCACGGCTCAATATCTTCAGCTTGCCGTGACGCCCATGACAATGGTCGGAAACGCACACTTTGAGAAACGCTTTAGTAAGACAATGGTAAGGAGGGCGTTTATTTTTGTCATTTACTAATTGTTCATGACAAGCGTTTATGTAAGTAACCTCAAAGAAATCTAAAAGAAATCGGGATCGAACTTTTTCGATCATTTTCACCTCTGAAAATTTAAATTTGTGGTCTTCACTCATGCAGTGTAAAGCTATCGTGGATATATGGACCTGTTGACTTTGAACGTATCTTTTAGCGTAGCCTTAAGGACAACCTCTGCACGGGATATAATAAATCCTCCATTGCTTGGTTGGTGAGATGACATCTTTGGGAGGGCTAAGTTGAAAACTCTCTGATGGAAAGTCGATGACTTGAATTTAAAAACGACGGAATATATGTTGGCGTTCTGGGGTAGTTGGCGTATAAAAGTTCGTTTATAAAACTTTAAAAATTTAACCAATAGGCGGATCATTCAAGTTCGCTCGAATGTAACAAATGTGCTTATTGGATAAATTTTTCAAGTTTTATAAAATAATTTTTATCTAACTTTTAAAGTGCAATATAGGCCTTAGAGAGAAATGGATTGAAAGCTATGTAACAGCAAGTATCTTTAACCAAAAATGTCATTACTGTTATGGAGAGGTATTAGGTCGTCTCATTGTTTTTCTGATGACGTTATTAACCATATCCGTGTTAAAACTCTTATCTGTGGCAATAACAAGAATGATGCTGAGTTTATGATCTAATTAGTCATTGTCGGAGCAGATTTCAAAAGCTCTATGAACATGCGACGTAAAGCTGAAGTTTTTTGTTTTTATGGGTGGCAAGATCTTTGATGTGGATATAAATGCAACGGAAAATGGTTTTCTGTATACAGACATCTCAAAGTTTTCTTCATTTTTGGTCACCAAGACATCTAGAAAAGGAAGAGTTTTGATGCTTTCATTCTAGTTTTGGATTCCCAAACTTATGGTACTTCGAGCGCCAACTCTCAAAATACGGAATCTAAGTAACCACTACTCCGACAGTTACGTATCTTCTCTCATTGCGGCAGTACATGTAACGTAACGCAAAAGTTCGATCAACCAAAATATGGTAAATAGGAGAATCAAACGATTTGAACGACTAAAATCTCTATACAGTGTAAAATAAAAAAACACACACACACACACGTACATAATACTAAAACTGACCGTATGTTCAAAGATTAATTTAAATACATTCCAAGAGATATCAAGTATTAAATCGAGTTTCGAAGAGCAAAAAATGAAGTTAAGAGATGAAGCTTTCAATAAATTACTTCGAATAATGATCAGGTCTAGAAGGCTAAAGTTCAGAGATGGAGTAAAAATAAATAAAATATTTCGATATATCTATAGATGGAATAACCTTCACCCAGAAGTATGAGGCTCCATGATCTTCTTAACAGACCAAACGCGAAATCCGATCATTCTCCTTAGAAAGTACGCAGCACATTTCGCAGGCATTCCTTCCAATAAGACCTCACGCTGAGTCCGTAACCGGAACAAGTAGGTTAAGCGAAGTGCATTTGCTCAGCTGTGTTTCTGTGGAAATTGCGGTACTTACTTCAGGTCATTATAATGACCCCGGAAAGGGATTAACTTAACCATTGAGGAAGAAGAAGAACTTATTATTTAAAAAATGAAAAGGACGAGCAATAAGAAGAGGCTCTTATAGTGAGGTTGGCAGAGATTTCGCTTCAGTGACCAAGGTTTTTTCTTAAAGAAATCTATTTGACAGATTCAATTTAGTAGAAGATTTTGATGAATAGCTCAATGGCCTTTTCATGATGAATGCAGAGTTAGTTGCCTGTTGGTCAATGCGGTTTCTAACGGTTGATCGAGAGAGAGAGAGAGAGATAAGAGAAAGCAACAACAAAACGGGATGTGCCCTAGAAGATCTAAAGCACTTTCGATCGCTTCTCATTATCTTCGGTATAATTAAATAATTATATGAGTTTAATATCAAACTCGTGAACTCGTTCCGGCGGATATTCTCCGTACACACAGTGTAGAAACTGCAACAACATTTTCGTTTCGCATGGTTCAAAAACGACGCAAACATAATAAATGTACAGGGTGTCCTCTAAGTCCTGATGCGGCCTTTAAAATATCATCAACCGTTCGCCGTAGAGGTATGGTTCTAGTTTAAAAAATGCTAAAAATGCGTTTAGGAATCACTCTGTACTAGTTTCAAGAGTGAAAGTACAGTATGTCATAATGTAAAGACATCTAAATTGTTTTGGACGTTCCCCTGTCCTCCAACCTCCAATTGAAAAGCTTTTGTCCTTTCTCCTCTGAGGCCAACAAAAATATCCCATATTTCCCAGTGCAACATTCGTGAGATATTTGAATTTTAAAAAAAAATCAGAAAAGTTGGGAAGGAACAGCATAAATGAGGGAAAGAAGCTTTGTCCGTTATTGTTTATGCTGTTCTTTCCTAACTTCTCTCCGATTTTTGAATTCAAATATCTGCGCGAATATTGCACTAGAAACATGTAATATGTTTGATGGCACCAGGAAAGACAGCACAACAACTTCCTAACTGGAAGTTAGAGGGATCGCATCGGGGGATCGTATAATAATTTAGATTTTTCTTTTATTTTGTGACACACTTAGCTCTAAAAACTGGTACTGTGAATGATATCTGAAAATATATTTTGAGCATTTTTTAAGTTAGAACGACACCTCTACGATGAACGGTTGATGAAATAAATATTGCATTATTTATTGCTTCGTGATCGGCGCAGTGAAAAACTGTGAATGGCGTTATAACGTATCTGTTGCACCATAAACACCCGAGCAAAACACAGACAATTTGATCATTTTTGTCGCACCGCGGTCATTCTCTCCGCACGAGGGCTAATTAGACCGGGACCTACAATTTATTGCCGATTCAGGGCGCGGTAGCCCAGGTCAATAAGATGCTCGCATGAAGTACCAAAGAATGTTTAGAGGTGTCTCGAGTTCTATACCCGGTTTAACCTTGTCAGAAAAATTTCTGACACATGGGTACAACAAAAACGGCGACATGACCGCAGGAAAAAATTGCTACCGCAAGTGGTCCCCCATCGAGAGGTTAGCGCACCAACCCCTCGGTGAGACATAAAAAACAAGCCTGCCGTTTGGAATCGGCAATAAATTGTAGGTCCCGGTCTAAAATTAGCCCTCGTGCGCAGAAAATGACCGTGGTGCGACAAAAATGATCAATGATCAATTATTGCTGAGTCCGAACGGCAACCTTTTTTATACTCACCGAGGAGTTGGTGCGCTAACCCCTCGATGTGGGACTCACTGCGGTAGCAATGCTTTTCTGTGGTCATGTCGTTGCAGAACGCAGACAAAGAAATATTTCACCAAGTGTGCTAAACCTTCAATGGGAAACTTCCGTCGGCAGAAATGTGATCAACATTGGTTTCCACGTGTTTCTTTGTCTGCGTCTTACGCCGGTGCTTATAGTGCTATACGGGAAGCGTTTTAACACGTATATTTATGGATTCTTACTGAGCTAATCACTTTGCAATGCATAAAAACTAGTGTGGCCATTTTAGTTTTTCAAATTTTGTTGCTTTAACCATAACTGCGAGAGCTATATTTTTTTTCTCAACTCGTTGTCGAGCACATACTCTGGAACACCCATATCTCAAATTTTATTCACATCCGGTGATTTTTGTGACCACTGGAGGCTCGTATGTCGGCAAAGTTATTTTATGACCACCCTGTAGGAAAATATTTAAGGTGTTTTAGGTACATATCTTTCTGGATATATTTCTAAAATGCACGTGTTCTTAATTTAATACTGTTCACATGGCGTGTCTTAACCTTTTAACGTTCAGAGGTTTTCGGCACTTCATTGGCACAGTTCGTACTTTATAGTGTCTTTCCTATGTGTGTACGTGCGCGAGATCAATAACATCCCTAGATATTTGTCCTTGTGCGATTTTTGTATAGCTTATGAGTTCTGCCAAGAAGCCAAATTCATATCAGAACCTTCTCATTATCGTACGGGGTCGTTGTAACAATGAAGTACCATTATTTTCTTATGCAGTCGTATGTCGAGATGAACTCGACATAGGACCGCAAAGTTAAAGCTATTGCCACTGTGAGGTCGTGTGGGGATCGTGCTGGACCCTAATCGCGAGAACCTAAGTTCGGACCTCGTGATTGGTCGGCTAAAGTTAGTTTTCCCCCTTCGAGAAGGTTTCTCATTTGCAAAAGTCTCTCCATAGAGAGCATTCACACCCTGAACACGATACTTGCATCACATGAAAAATCTAAGCGTTTGCCATTTTGCCTACAAAATATTGAAGCCGGTTGCAGCATCGGTAGAATGCGAAACAAGCATTACTCTGATACGTTAGCGCTACCCGTAAACTCAGGACACACATTAAGGCATGTACAATTTCATTAGAAATTATGCAGAGGAGTGTGCACGAGGTGCACGTACGCTTAAGTGGTAGTAGCGTCTTACGGCATTCCTTGCACAGATATAGATGCCATGTTTAATCACGTCGACAGTGTGATCTTCTACTCGTTTACCACAAGGATACTGTCAGGTCCGCAGGTTCGATCCTGGAGGCTGGAAAATAAAATTCCTTGCTCTACTGGGCAACCGCCGATATATGGAGCTTTCTCAACGTGCCTTCGCTAATAGTCCCCTCCGTGCTCAATACGGGGGCAGAATCCTACAGTCCCATCTGTAAATTCCACCACTGCCTTCTTGCCCACTTCTATTCCATTGCTCTCAAAGGGGCTGATATTGCCAATTTTGAGAACCGCTGGTACAAGGAGAGCCAAAAGAATTAGCATAACGAGTCATGATCGGGTTGCCATCTGCATTGGGTGATGATCTTGAGTAAGACACAATCCTATCTACACAACATGCCGTCTCTATCTTACTTAAACGGTCTAAGTTATTTGCGAGAACTTTGTCCTCATTTATTACATTCGGACCACACATATCTGGCGATGAATCTCTCCGCCGGTGTCACGTTTCTTGCAGACAGGAAGTGAATTACCTTATCTTAAAGACAGCGATCTGCTCGGTTTTCGTGAACATTTCCATTATATACCACAACAGATAAATTGTCCAATGAAGTGGCTGAAAAAAGATGGATGTCACACACAAACATAACTAGAATACAGCAACTCAAAAAAATGCAATTATCACGACAAAGCTAATACAAATAAAAATAATTATGATACAATAAATATACAGCCCATAAAAAATATGGATGTCTTATCTATGGGTGTGAACATAGTGCATCCGTATTTCCGATTCTGGACACCCGCGTCGTCTCCGATTGGTTAAAAACCCGAAATTCAAGCCAAAAAAAAAGTTGAAACTCGGGTTTTTGGTCAATCGGACACGACGCGGATTTCCAGAATCGGAAATACGGACGCACTATGTTCACACCCTAAGTATGGATACCTTCTCGACTCATCCCATTATAACCACTTCTAACCCAAAGCTTCGAAAACAGCTTAAAAATGTTTGTCGCTTTATATAATTCTTCAGTGTTTGCAGACTGTTACAGAAAAGAAAACTTCTCTATAAGTATTCGGGGAAATAAGAATTTTAGGTACACAGTGGGTGTACCTCAGGATTCAAATAAGTAGACACTTAATATTTTAACCATAGTGGAAAATGTATAGTTGGATATATACTTATTATATACAAATTTAAAACACAACATTATGTGACATCAACTCACAGCAGGCATCGGGAATTGACATGTGTTAGTTTTATTACACAATGCTAATTATCGAATGGAGCAATGTATATATATACTATATATCATATCAAATGACACTTCTCGAAGCAATTATTTTCAAAACACATAAATACATTTGACATTTTGTACCGATCACCCTGGTTCTTGATTTGCATCGTGGTAATCTGCATTTCGATGCATTTTCATCGTCCATTTGTCGGGGAAAGAGATTCATTCCATTCAGGCGAACATCTTTTATAGGTTGAGGAACAACTTCTCGCTGCTTTCGCTCAGGTTCTTCCTCATCTTCAGAACTATCCAAAAATGGAGGCCTTTCTCTCTCTACGTGGAACTATATTTTCTGTATAATTGCGAAGTGCTGATGCAACAACTATTCTATATTCAATCGACAAAGTGAGTGAAAATTCTAATAAGTCATTTGTTTATTCTTAGCACACACCAGTAATATGCCAAGTACCTATCGCACAGTTCTATTTCTCCCATGGGTGGGTGTATTATAGGCTTTGACTATCGCAGGCTGAGAAATGTCAACTTTTTTTTTCAGTGCGAGTTCCTTGGCTTCTTAATTTATGCTGATCTTATCAGCAACTGTTTTATCATCTGAACCGCATTCGTTAAAGTCATCTGTCTCACTAAAAACTGTAGGCCAGTCATTGTCACTATTATCAGAAACACCTGAAAAATCACTGCGGTGCAAAATAGCTTCTATTCCAACAGGACTCAGAAATCTAAATAAATAAAATATATCCATATCTGATGATTTGAGTATCTAATAAAGTGTACAATGTATATGAATTTTTATTCAAAAGGGCAGTGCCATGATATCAGAACGCTGAGATGAAAATTCATGAAGGGAGAAAAAGAGAAAAAAACTCATTTATATATACTTTTTTTAAAACTTAATTATAGCATACATATATACTTATAACTACTTTACATAATTTTAGCATAATAAATCATTTAATTTAATCAATTATTGTATTGTATATACATAATAAATAATTACTACTTTTATTTTCCATGTTACGATTTTTTCAAAGTAATTTTTCAAACACTGATTATGTATAACCAATATCTGTAAAACAACATGATAATTACTAGTCAAAACCATATAAGAATTAATCAAAATATGTATTTCTTAAGGAAGTTAATATGAATTTCACCAACAGTAGCCCTTCCGTCACACATATGTATCTTCCAAAACAATGTTTTCCCGCAAACTAATACAGAAATACAAAAAACTCACTCTCGCTGTGGTGGTCGAGTGGTTATAGTGACGGACTCACGATGCGATGATCCGGGTTCGAACCCCACAGTGGTGGTGGTCGGCTGAAGTTGGTTTTCTGTGGTTCCCAACTTCAAGGCGCAAATGCGAGCCGATCTCCCCGTTAAAAAGTCTCGCCACAGAGAGCAACAGTCCTACAACGATAAATCATTCAATCATATCACTTCACTCATAGTTTGAAAAACTAGTGGCAGATGGCAGCACTACACATAACAAACATTACAGAGAAACAACAAAACTTCACGTCAGGTTTCACTACACGTACACGCACATTGTGCGCATGTACCGATTCGTTGGGGGTTCCGCGGGCGGCGGCGGGGTGCATGTGTGGTGTAGTAGTAGTAGGTAGGGCCTCCAAAAAATGGCTCGGGGATCCATGATGTTCTTAAGTCAGCCACCTCGTTGGACAATTTGCCTGTTGTGGCGTTGTATTGTATTGTAATCACGCTTAAATTTACGGCTCAACGCTGAAGATACAAATGCGTGGACCTTCATACAATTCAATGTGCTGCGTTTAAAAATGACTTAAACAACTAGAAAGAATTATTTTTAGCATGCCCCTACATTTTATTATCTTAAAATATATCAAGAATTTAATAGTTAAATTCTTGAAAATATATTAAAAATTACTTTTTCAAGTACGATTCGTTGCCGCAATTTCGTCAACATGACTTTGTATTCGCTCGTTTTCTCAATTTATATCATTACGAGCGGTATTCTACCCGAATCAATAAGAAGCTTGAACTTCCAGGTATGTGATAAAAGGGTTGGAATTAAGCACATACATTAACGATGTAATTAGAAACAGGAGATCGTATAAAGGTCCACATATCTCTGGAACGAAGAGGATAAACATCGTATTTCTTTTTGAACTTTTCAATTGGGGTTTAGAATTCGTGAATCCCGGGAGTATTCCATTCATTCACAACCCTGCTAGATTAAAATTCCACGGGACACCACAACCTGGAGTTGTCCTTTACTAATCGATTCTGGTGTCCACTTGTCGAAACCCTCGATTGGCGGCTTATTAACCCTTTATTTAACAATGTTGCTCTCAAGCACACACACACAACATGAGTTCCTTATATTTTTCAAGAAGAGGCATTTTATATTTTGAGCTCGTTTCGGCATTGATGCTTCTAAGCAACTCTTAAACATTCAATTTTTGCATTGTGAAGGGCTCATGAAGCTCTCACTCAGCCACCTCATTGGGCATTTTGCCTGTTGTGGCGTTGTATTTGTATTCATGAAGTTTTTAGAAGTACCAGCAGAATGGCTCAAAGATACGACATGTCTCCTATTTCTTGACGAACCAAAAGCAAGAACAATTTTTTACCTTTGCATTTTGGAGTGAAATACCATGTGCGGAGGTGAAATATTGCTCTGAATTCTTCAACAATGATAGAAAAGTAAGTTGGAAAGCAATAAATGACATTTTTGTATCATTCTAATCTATGTAAATCATATAAATACAGTGTGTTGTTTAAAATTCAACACCCCATATCTTCTTAAGTGTTGACACAACTTTTTTTTGTCATGAAATGGCATTCCGAGTACCTCATTTGCTTAATATAATAACCCCTGAAAAGTTTTCTCTTGTGGATATGCGTGCCAATTAAAGGATTAATGAGTAATAATCCTTTAATAACGCATAGTCCATTCTATCTATTCCGTTGAAAATTTTAAAAACATTAATCGTATATCCCCGACACCGGCGTTCTTCCAATGTAAACATATTCAAAAAATCAAGTCTCTCTTCATAACTCGAGCCCCGTGTATCAACAATTTTACTGGAAGTTACCAAGTTTACTGGAATATAATTTTTTCTCCACTTAAGTATAGAAACGTGATATGATAAGAAACAACGTATTGAATTTAACAAACCTTCGAAATCACACATTCCAATTCCACAAAATCATACTGTTTATCGCGGCAGGATATGAAACATCATCACATGAATTTCTCATGTCGGTAAAACTATATGTACTATCAATTGGTATCTGAAGGAAACAACGAGAAAGAAGAACTAAATTTCTCGTCACGTCTTTTTCCAGATGACATCTCGACTGAGAAAAATCGACATTCTTTTCGTGTTTGTCAAACGTGAAATCCTAGAAAACGGTAATAAAACAGCGATTAATTTCCCACCGAAAACCGTGACTCTGGAAATTTTACGACTTCTCGGAAGATCCAGTTCTAACGCGTTGTGTTTGTCATTCAAGTCTCCCGTCCCTTTCGAAAGTTGGAACTTATTTAAGCTTCACAGATCCATATAATCATTTCTACGGGTCACGATATTATGGCTGGAGGAGAATAGCACACAGAAAGAATAAAATAACTTTTCAGAGTAAATGAATGGCATCATGTAATTTTACAGAATAAATGAATTAGTGTGTGATATTGTGAAACTAAGGAAAATAATGATCTACCTTGGTACAATGTTCGGGCGTAAGCAAAAACTGTTTATTTTTCCTTGTACGTACTCAAAACTACTTTTTTTTTCGATTCGGACTCTCTCTCTACACATATTGTGTAGCATCAAGACTTGTGGCTTGTCTTCTTTGAAATAAGTTGCTTACAGTTTAAGGGTTAAAGTTTAATGATCCCAACAACTTTTGTAATAATATCTTGTTTTTTTTTTGTATAGTCACGATTTTTCTCTAAGACGTTCAGATTTCCACATAGGCAGCCTGTTTTCCCGGCCGCTTGAACGAATTCCTAAAGTCTACGGTTTATAAAATTTTCCCAAAAACTTTCTCGTTCTGAGTAATACTTCGCGTTTATTCTCTTGTTCTTCTTCGTTTAAAGTCAGTGAGCGAAAATTTCTTGGATGTGATCAAATTATTTATACATATATTGTTTTCAACGAGAGTGATTGGAGAAATTTTCACACCAACAACAGTAAACAGCGCCACCACAAGAGTCAAAATGTCAGATTTATCAGCCTGGTGTTTATAGGAGCTCTAGGGATATCAGGTGTTTGTGTCTCCGAAACGAAATGCTAGGTTATTTACAGACATTATCATTTTGCCACTAGACATGGCCAACTTTTATTAAAATAAATGCAAGAGGTTCTTATAATATATAATCACCAATAGTGCGATAAATAGCCAAAAACTTGTGACTCGCCAAAAAACGCCAAGCCGCGAAGGATCTACTGGGAAGTATTTAAAACAGGACTCAGCAAAATTTCAAACTTGCCGAGAAAGCAATCCATGGAGTAAATCTGCAGTGAATGCAAATGTTTTTCTTGAAAAAAACATTTGAATTCACTGCTTGTTATTATTTATGAATAAATTTTGTAGTTTCACATTTTGCTGATATTATTTTATATTATAAACCATTTTTGAAGTAATACAAATGAAGAGGGTCGAGGGTGTATATATAGCTCGTACCGTTTCTTTTAACCACGTCTCTCAAACACTAGAGGTAGAAATGTTTTCAGTCCACTGTAATAAAAGAAGAATGGTACGGCGTAAGGAGATACTATGATCTTAGGGGCCATTCAAGTATTACGTAAGCAGATTTTCAGCAACTTTCAAAGTCAGCAAAATACTGCCTGCCCTATTTAATAATGCCCTATTTTGCGCAAACGAATTGAAGTTAGCTTTGTTGTCAAAACGTGAGACTGCCGAAAAATTGAAAAAAAGAAAACGAGATATATGGTTATCTTATGTATAGCCATCAATATTATCTAAAAGTTGAAAATATATTCTAGAAATTTGCAGCAGGATGCATTATCAACGCAACTCACAGGCATTGACGAGATATTTCTTCGTGTTAACCCTTTAATTCTCTAGCATTGTAATATCCAGAGGAAAAAAATTTTGAGGGATTATGTACACATTAAGCAAATGAAGTACCCGGAATGCTATTACATGACAAAAAAAAATTATTCTCAATATTTGAAAAAAATATGGGATGTTGCACTTCGGGGAACACACTGTATTTTATGATTTACATAGATTTAAATAGTTTAAAAATATCATTTATATTGTTTGCCAACTCACTTTTCTATCATTGTTGAAGAATGTACAGCAATATGTCCCCTCGATACATGGTATCTCCCTCCAAAATGCAAGCGTGAAAAATCGTTCTTGCTTGGCTTATCATGAAATAGGAGTGTATACATTTGAGCCATTCCGCTTAATTTTAGAAACTTCATAAACATCTCACAAGTAAAAATCTAATTGCTTAGGAGTTGCTTAGAAGCATCAATGCCGAAACGAGCTCAAAATATAAAATGCGTTTACTTGGAAAAAATAAGGAAACCATGTTATACTTCAGAGGCAATGTTACTGGGCAATATTGCCAAATTGAATTGAAAAGCCTTTTATTTTAGCAATGGCAAGCCCAGATATTTGTAAAGCTGATTTCTCGAGAGATCACATTCCATCTTTCTATCTCCCTTACTTTACACCTGCTGAAAATCACAAGAACGTCTGTTTCATAAAAAACACAAAAACATATAGCACTTTACAAAGAGTTCAGTTATTATTTCTATTATGCCGGTTGAAGGGTTAAATGACATTCGTGTTCTTGGTTCGATGCAAATTGTGTGATTCTTTCCATAAAATCACCAACAATAAAAAAAACGTGTTGTTTTAAGTTCAAAAGATAGTGTAATAGCTTTTATTGTCTCATGGTTAAGGTTCATTGTACTCTCACAAAATTAAATGTAACCATTTGTACAAAATAAAAACAAAAATGCTCTTTTTTTTACGATTCACTGATGAATTCTTCTGAGAGTCTCGAAATTGTCTTCCATCGTGTTTGAATGTGTCATCAAATAAGCTCCATTACTTTCTCTCTGTTTTTTTTTTCTTTCTCATTCGCGGTTCAATTAATTTGAGAGCTCCTTAATGGTAGTGATTTAGTTCAAAATAGGCCAATGCGATCTCCGCGGAGATTTTTTGTACCCCGTGGTTGCACTCTTTTGAATTCGGACCAGTTTAACGCCGAGCTAAATCGAGTGCGCTGTTTGGGCTTTTGTTACGTAATGAATAAAACTCATTGTTGCTGCGGCTATCAGAGTTCACTAGTTTCTTCGCCACGTATGCCGTCATCATGCAGGTATAAGCTAATGATTCATAATTTTTACTTGATTCATCAGTCGTTTCATTTGAAAACAATTAATTCGATCCATCTTTATTGCATTCAGTTCGAGGAAACGATGATGATGATAAGAAACGAAGTTTTTCAATTGTTTAAGAGCATTCACATTTTTTGGTACTTTTTAAATATACATGGCTTATTATAATATTTTTCCGTTGTAGTGCGAACACGCAGATGGAAAACAATGTCACACCAGTATATCTCGCCGCTCAAGAAGGTCACTTAGATGTACTCAAATACCTGGTGCTTGTTGCTGGTGGATCTTTGTACTTGCGGGCAAAAGATGGAATGGCTCCGATACATGCCGCATCGCAAATGGGAGCCTTAAAGTGTGTCAAATGGATGGTAAGTTGTACTGAAATATATTTATCGATTTTATACATAATTCTAATTTAATCTGCAGCAGTCCCCCGTTGAGGTGGATTCGAAATCAGGAAAAAGCGATACTTCGTTGTTGTAACGGCTTCTTACGATTACAGGAAGGCCCCTGAGAATTTGGCTGTTTATCAGAACTTAAATAAGCTATCTAAAGCACGAAAGAGCTAACATAAAGGGGTCTTCCTTATTGTGGGAGGGAGCCCTACAAAGTACGAACTGTACTAACGAAGTCCGTAAAAACCTCTGGACAGCAAAGGGTTGAGTGTCACCTATATGCGGATCAAATGAAATCCGTTCCAGTGGATTTAATTTATTAAGATGGATATAAAGGTACGCGCGATAGTGTTGCAGAATTATCAATAACTGTAGACCAGAAATGGTAAACATAATAAGTGCCAAATCACCAATTTTTCCGGAGAGCGAAAAACAAGTTTCAGGTGCTATAGACCGAAGTGTTAAGTGGCATCTCTGCTCTATAATATACTGACGCATTTTTCGCCTACGTAGAGTGACTGGGATACTCACATCGTTTCGCAGGTTGACAACTTTGGTATTTACTATGTTTTGTTGTGAAAAACAATTTTTTTGGTACTTACTGCGTTTGCCATTTCCGATTTTCAAATCATTTTATAACAAAGTTAAAATGCACTTATGTTGGAAGGCACCATAGGCAATCGGACACACTTCCAACTTCTTAAGGAGAAGGCAGATACTGTCTGTGGAATAGGAATTTTACTGGTCCACTACAATGGAACACTGGAAAAGCTGCATAAAGTCACAATGGCCAAGTGACTGCATACTTTTGCGTAGTGGTATTATGTTTCATAGCAATGCATGTGGCCGCTGTGGTGGTCGAGTGGTCATAGTGACGGACGGACTCCCCCCCGGGTTCGAGCCCCACCGTCACCGCAGTGATGGTCGGCTGAAGTTGGTTTTCTGTGGTTCCCAACTTCAAGGCGCAAATGCGAGCCGATCTCCCCGTTAAAAAGTCTCGCCACAGAGAGCTACAGTCCTACAAACAGTACAAATATTCAGTCATTACACTTCACTCACTTCACTTCTGAGATATAGATGGCAGCACTGAAAAATCATACACAACACTAGATACGCACTCAGACTGTTAGGTACACATACTTACACTTCCGGCACAGCTCACTAGGTAGTAAATTGCCCATGGCGATAGACCTGAGTTGTGCTCGGCTTGGAAAAAGAAAAAAAAAGGAAAAAGCAATGCATGTGGACATATTGTAAGCATCTTGCAGAGTGCTCTAGCATAAAATTTTACAAGGTTCTGTTACCCCCCCCCCCCCTTCTTATCTTGTAGCCTTGATTTGTCATTTTCGTCTCTTCAGACATTAAAAAAAAATGCTGTAAGTGAGAATGAGTATTTTCAACCAACAAAATCACACCGTGTGATATGTATTGGTTCGCTGTCATGATTTCTTTATGCAGCTTGCTCAATGTCTCATTGTCGTAAACCAACCAATGACCTCATCCATGGACGTAATTTGCTTTCTGTTAGAAGATTTTGATTCCTATGAATTCCTTTGTTTATTATGTCCAAACCATGAGAGGTTTTCCACCTTTCTTGATTGATCTATTCTAATGGGCTCCATTTGATCGACTCTTAAATTCATACATAACTAAGCATGAAGTTTATACCACTATAAATACAGTAAATCCTCGGTTTACGAACTTAATTCGTTCCCGAAGTCCATTCGTAAAGCAAATTTTTCACAAAATCGAAATAATTTTTCCCATAGGGAATCAATGTAAAATGGGTAATTAGTTCCTGGGACCCTGAAGATTTCTAGTGTCAATTTTTACAACATCCTTTAACACTCAAGTACATGACGTATATAAAACCAATTGAAATTATCGTACTGAAAACACTTTTACCCTCCTAGAGAGATACAGCCGCAACCTTACGAGATAACGGGCTTATATCCTAAAACAGGGCAGAGCTGGATCTCACTGTCTAGCTTCATTAATTTTATCTACAGTAGAACCTCTCCGTAACGGACACACTTTGGGCAGAAAATTTTGTCCGCTAGCGAGAAATATTTGTCAATGGACGGTAAAATACATTGAGGCCCGTTGACATAATTCATAAATGCATCCGTTAACGAGACGTGCCCACTAACGAAGAGTGTCCGTTAAGAACGATTCCACTGTATTAATTTTAATGGTGATACTCTCGAAATTTATGCCTGCAAAGCAATCTGGCCACAATGCTTTTTCTAAACTGAGTTCATGGTTATGTAAGTCACTTGCTGCCAAGTGAGGCCATAGCGAGATGGAGGGGACCGGGCGGTCCACTCTTCCCCTCCTCTAAATGCTAGACAATGACTGATATAGATATGGAATAACATGCATAAGTCTGCTGTTTATCGCTTTGGTTCCCCTGCGAAATAAATTTCTGGCTATGGCACTGCTGCCAAGCTTTATCAATAATCACTATTAACAATGTAGGACATTAAACTGAAGTTTCTAGAGGTTAGTTGATTGTGTGTGTTAGATATTATTGCAAAATATCTCTGAAATATTTCTTTGATGTAAACCATTTCAAAGTTTGAAGTGACACATGCTGATCCATAGGTTGCATAAGAGGATTCGTATTTAGAGAAAATAACTTGGGAAAAAATCACTATATATGGGGCCATAGACTTCCTAATTTGACTATTGTTGCTTCGGGGGGGGGGGGGGATTTGGTCTATTTTTTTCTTTTGTCATGTTCGTAAACCAAGACAAGTTTGCAAACCGAGACGTTCGTAAACCGAGGATTGACTGCACATATAAATCTCCTTTCTTTTGCCCAGTTTTTTGATAACCTTAGCATATGCAGCAACATAAACGTTAATATTGATCTACAAAGACGTAAGCACTAACAGTAACAATGATGAAGTGTCAGATCAATAGCAATAACAAATGAATTTTTTGTATGCAAAGCATAAATTACTACTAGAGCATATTATTTTCCAGGTTGAGGAACAAGGTGTAGATGCCAACCTTAGGGATAATGACGGTGCGACCCCAGTCCATTTTGCAGCTAGTAGAGGACATCTAGAAACGTTGAGATACCTTTTGAAGCACGGTGGCCGGATTTTACTGGATAAACATGGCAAAAGTCCATTAAATGACGCCGCTGAGAATGAACATATGGCAGTAAGTTATTTGATGCATAATCATGCTAAAATATATAAAACTTATTCGCAAATATGTAGCTTCTGCATGAATTCAGTAGAAAACCACGTACCTTATACGATTCATCATCGTCTTGTATACTTTATTGATTATTTACTTATTATATTTTGTACCTTTTGTTACTTATTATATTTTTGTGCAGTTTTCAAGAGATGGGTTGCAATTTCTCAAACCTCTGCTAACGTTTACAGTGATTGCACACAATTTTGCTTATAGTACAAAAATTTACCAACTAGAATCTTTTGTAAAAACAAATAGAATCGTGATTTAAATAAGCAGAAAAGCATTTTGCCATTGATATTATATAATTATATAACTTACACCCATCTAGTTGCAAAGAAAAATGTTTTTTCCAAGATAAACTGTCCAAAAAAACGACTAAATTTAGTTGGAAAATAACTGAATTGGCAACACTGACTGCACGCGGTGAACGGTTTTTTTTTTGTCATGATCTGACTATGCGATTTAGAATTATTCTATAGAAAAAAAGTGTCTTTGGTTTAGTTTCTTCTTTTAAATTTAACGAATTAACGCCACTTATGCAAGGAGGTCAGTGCGTTTTAAATGAGATGGTTCAATTGTTACTTGAGGTGTGAATTGTCTCGAGATATCTCGGACGTTCACGGTGAAATGCGTGTTCCTGCAACAGAAAAAAAAAATACTGATCAAGAAGAAAAGATATCATTCGTTGAATTTTCTGAAATACCGTCAGTTTTCCCTACATATGATTCGATTATAAAATGCAGTCAACCCCCGATTTATGAATTTAATTTGTTCATGAAATCAGTTCATGAACCGATTTGTTCGCAAACCAAAACAATTTCTCCCATGGGATCAATGTGAAATCTGCTCCTGTTGTCCCGAAAATTTTTAGAGTAAATTTCTACAACAGCTTCTGTGCATACCGTTAAAACCAAAGAAAATCATTACCTAACACTGACCAATAATATAAAAAATAACCATAGGTATGAAATAGATGAAATGAAAATTATGACATCGCTATGTTCGTTGTCATCTACAATCTTAGTGGAAGCTCTCAAAATCTCTGGAAGCAAAATTCATATTTCTGTAAAAACTGCCAACCTTTGTCAATAAGCTATGAAATGTGTGGGGTATTATAATAAAATGTTTTCAGAATTCTTCAAGTGCTAGTAATTTTTTACCACATATTAGGGAAAAACATCTTTGAGAATATTTTTTGGCGTAGACCTTGAAGTTTAAAACAGCCATCTTCAACCTGTTCTCGCGAGCACTTGCTCAACGTTCCAATTAAACACCCTGCAAAAATTGCATCAAAGCATTTGCAGATTCGGGAAAAGTTGAAGATCCCTGGTTTAAAATGAACTGTTGTCACATGAGATGGAGAACAAGAGTCATCTTTGAGGGTTGGAGCTTTACTCTGTAAAATAAAATAAAAAAAAGTCCACATGGGAACACAGACATCTAAAATATGCCGTTTTGCATGTTTTTAAGGCTTGCTTTTCGCCGGCATGTATAACCGTAAACCAACATTAGTTCGTAAACCGAATCGTTTTTTGTTGTTCCTAAACCGAGGGTTGACTCTGTATTCCTTTGAAGTGGGAAAATTTTCTGTTTCGTCATCAATCATTGACAAACCTCTGTGTCTATATTTTTGAAAGAAACCTCAACACACATTATTGATAAAGAAGGAAAATTTATTAGAATTAATAAACAACTACTTTTTTTATCACTAGTATAAATTTCATCATCACCTGCTTTAAAGTAGTTCTAACGTAGCCTCCTAGATGGCGCCACAATTTATTGTAGGTTTCTCTCGCCGAGCCAGATTTGCTGGAAAAGCGATAAAGCGACTTAAAAATTGCAATTTAATCATATTATTAATTTTGCATCGTTTTGAATTTTAAAAATGAATTCCAATTAATGGTTTTTTCATGTGAGTATTTTCGATAATATTTTTGCTATTTAGTAGTTATATAGCAAAAGTATACTCTAGAGCAAGAGGGCGGTAATATTTCTTAGATCGGGATTCGATGGACCATCTGTCCGGTTTTTTGGTTTTGATGAAAAATGCGGATTTTGCGAAATCTAATTTTATCAAAGACGACATTACATTATAAAAGTTTGATAAAAGCTCGTTCATAAAACTTGAAAAATGCAACCACTCAGCGTATCGGTTACATTCGAGTTGTTTTTTCAAGTTTTGTAAAAGATATTTTATCAAACTTTTATACAAAAGTGTAATCCCTGCCAAAAACTGCGCATCGATGAAATATACCGCTTGAAGAGATATGACCACTGTATACAGAATAAACAACGCATTTGCTGTTCGTAATTTTTTTAAAGACCTTGGACAAGTTTACTTGGTAAAAATCATAAAATAAATATTGCTACGATTTAAACATGAGATTTCGGTTAATAGGTTTGTGAGTTTTTCAGATATCTAAGGCTAGGATTACATTATAAAAGTTTGATAAAAGATCTTTCCCAAAACTGGAAATTAACCAATAAGCCAAATACCCTATCCTAGCGTATGGGTTACATTTGCTCGAATCTAACCGATACGCTAATTGGTTGTATTTTTTTAAATAAAATAAATTAAATAAATTAAAGTTTTTTAATTAATTTTAATTAATTTTTTTTTTAATTTTATTTTTTATTTTTCAAGTTTTATCAAAGAGCTTTTACATAAGTTTTATAGTGCGATTCTGGCATAAGTGCAGTATTGAACCGGGAAAAAAAGTATTAAATCAATGAAATACAGTCCCTTTTCCGGTTCTTTTCTCGACACCCAATTTCAGATTTACCCGATCTTTATATCATATTTCACTACTATTTTATAGCATTGTTTGCTGCTTACTGAACATATAATGTGTGTTTATTCAATTCTTTCGTTCAACCTTCTCTAACCAATGTCATTCGAGGAAGTGTTGGCAACATTTCCCATGCATGTGTCAGACAGAATACCACTCAAACAAAGAATAACGAGACTATATTCGGTCAAGTTCACATAATGTTTTTCTTAGAAAATTTTTGGGTTCTTTTCTCGTGACTCCACCCACTAAATTTTCGTGGCATTCCTTTTGTGTTTACGTCATTTTCACGAAAACACACACACACACACACACACACACACGTATGTATATAGACACAAGAAGTCACCATGGAACAATGATAATCAAGTTTTTTCATAGCCCCGTGGGGCTACGTTTTTGGCAATCATGCTGTCAGGGGTTCTTTTCTGGAATCGGCCTTTGTTAACCTCAACCACACGCATAAAAAGAATACATATATGTGTGTATATAGAATTTTTTATTATATTATTTCTATTTTTTTTTTCTCCCAACTGGGCTGAAATATTGCCAGACATCACGTTATTCGGCTTCTCATGGTCACATTGACGCATCTCTAGGATTTTCGTATTTTGTTTTTCAATGCTGTATTGTGCGTGATACTTTCCGAGGTAAGTACCATCGGTGTTGGGTTGGAAGAAATATATATTAAAAGTGATAGTCATATATATACGGGGGGGGGGATATTCCATAATTGCCCTTGCCGCATTTTACTGGTGAACCGTTGATACTAGAGCAGTTGTTCCCGAAATTTTTTAGGCAGTGCCAAAGCATCTCTGAGATCCTGGTGGCGCTTTCCCTCCACCAGGGCCGTAACTGGAACTTTTACCCAGAGGGGCACCCTCCCCCCCCCCCCCTCCCGGTGAAACTTCGTGAATCCATAACAAAGTTTTCTTTGTTACTCAAAAACCTTTGTTTTTCCCCCTTACATCCTCAAATATCGCCAGCCGGAGGCTTTTGACCGTCCCATCCTTGTTCTGTCTCTTTACCCCGTTTCTTGACATTGTTGTTATTCAATAAATAGTGAATTCCCCTGTTCACATTGGGGGAGCCAAAAAGGTCATTTACTTAGTCAAAGGCAATGCTTCTTATAACCAGTTGGCCTTTTAGAAACTTCAGGGGGTCCGTGAGTTTGAATGAGAAAACAATTAACTCATTGTTTTCACATAGCTATGTACAGAATATCTTTTTGTTGATGGGTCTATGGCCAGGGCTGCTCTTGGATCATGTGATCAGTGTAGCCACGAGGTGCGTCAAATCCCAGTTGAAAGGGCGAAAAAAAGATTTATTGGATAAGAAAATGTGTGCCTGAGGTGCCTAAAATTGGTTCAGTAGAAAATTTTTTCGAGCCGCCGCTATCCTTGGAGCTGATTCTCCTTTATTTTATTGGCACAGGGAGTCCACTCGTGCTTTACAGACAAAAATTGTCTGTAAAGCACAAACAATAAGAACCCCTGATGAAACTCCTTCCAAAGAAAACACTGAAAAAGAATTCATCAAGAAATTGTTTGAAAAGTATAAATTTGAACAGATATAAAAAATGGTGGGAGAGAGTTCTGAAAATTTCCCGTCCCTTAATAGAAAAACTAATTATCAAATTGCCCCCTTGTGGGGCGTGTGCTCCACGTTAGTAATCACCGTTCTAGAAATAGACTTCCAATTAGGAAACGTATCAAAATATCGTGTAGAACTCAGATACGTCATTCACGTTGAAGGGGCTGTATAGTTAATAAAATATAAAAATTAACTTTCTATACGGACACCCTGTACTCAAAAACCCAATTAAAAAGTTGTTGTCCAGTCTGTCCTGAAGGCCAAAAAAAAAACATTCCACGTTTCCAAGTGTATATTTTTGATTAATAGTTTTGACGTAAGGCATTCGATGTTACTGAAACGTTTCTTATGGGAAAACACTTTCGATTTAAACATTTTTGATATCATTTTCGATATCTTTTACAATATGGATAAAAGTTGCCGACCTCACCATTTTTCGTGTTATGCAATTAAACACGAAACGCTGACTCTTCCGCATCCTGCTCATTTTTTTTTCTACAAAAACCAATGAATAAGTGAAAAGACCAAAAGCACTAATGGCATTTGTTCTTTCATTTTGGTGGATGTGTATCCCTTACGGACTGGTCTCTATATAACTTTCACGGCCCAGTACAAAAAACAAACAATGAGACAACATTATATTTTAGGCGGCTTCTTATTGGTTAACATTACTTTTTTTTATACTTTCTCAATGGAAATTTCCGGTGTGTGTGTCAGTGCAGTTCTTTTTTCTCCTTCACTCACAAAAAATACATTAATTTCCTGTTCTGCGTACCCGTACATTATTTTACAATAAAATACGCTGAAGAATGTGAGATTGTACATTTACACACCAGTTGACATCCTTTACGTGCAACAAACCTGTTTCACTGATTGGTTCGGACTTGATGGTCATCATTATAGAAAGTGAAAGTGAAATATTTTCATCGAAAAGAAGGAAATAATTTACATGCATTTAACTGAAGCAGAGCTGCACCGCGGCTATACTGGGCAACACTATGAGAGTGGCGTCAAATCCGGGTTGAGGAACAAATTGGCAAAAAAATTCGGAAAAAATGTTTTGTCTCTAAAAAATTCAAGCACTGAATGCGTAGGATGGGATAATATGCAGAAAAAATTTTAATTCTTCGATTTACTGTAATTAAACATTGCATCTAGCTGGGAACGCTGATAAATACGTCAATGTAAAGAAGTTGGAAATATAAGCCCAGGGTAAGAGCTGTATCCGAATACGTTGAAAACGTCATTTTAAAAGAAAATATTGATTTTTATATTTTTTTGGAAAGCCCTATTTTTTTTATTCCAAAACAGGCCTTGTTTTGTTTATGTGACGCTTACAACCGAAGTTACGTCCACTTTGGTGCTGCGCTTTTACGTACAACTAATCCGTGAATAAAAGCTGCAAAATTGTTTTTACGAAGAACGCTATTTTTGGCATTTTACTTGAGTTTGAAACATGATTTCTAAAAATCTATTCATTGTATCTTTACGAAACCTTAATATGATATTTTGCTATACACTGTTAAGATCGGGAACCAAAATCTAAGGTATATCACATATATTTGTCCAATTTTGGTGTTTTATGGACGATATTTACAATGAAGTTTCAAAAAACTCACACGTACATCAACAGATTTAAGTGTAACTTATGAGCATACCATGCAATCCTTCAAGTTTTAGTTCATAACCTGCAGCATCACTATTTAAATGTACTACGGAAATAACAAATTATAGTGAGACTCCCATAGGCGGCCACCCCTATTCCCTCGCCACCCCTCTTTGCGGCCAGTTTTCCTCGGAACGGACAATAGATTCCATAGACATAATACAAAAATCACCCCCATTTCGCGGCCACCTCTGTATGCGGACAACCTGTCCGCGGCTACTTCAGAGTTTTAAAAAACACGTTTTTGTACTTTTTTTTCTTCCTAGTGCATTCGCAACTGGTAGTTCTTATACTGATCTTTATACATCAGCATAAATACCTTTTCGGATCAATCGGATTTTCTGTTCACGTATGACACTATCATACATTGGAAACATCTGTAAATAGGATGACAAAGGCTAATGCTATACGGTTGCTGCTAGCTGGTGAGACAGATTAAAAATTTGCTCCCGGGGTGACAGAGTAAACCAGACAAATATAGTCCATGATCTTTACTGAATAGGTAAAGGATGTGGAAGTTTCCGCTTTGAGGATACTTTCTTCCGAGATTCAGTGGAACAACAGTGAGGGAGTGAAAGAAATGTGATGAAAGAACATGTACAGTACTTGTTGTAAAGAAAGAACAGATCCCGGATAATACAGATTTTAGCTCCCCAAATCCCCCAGGTCCCCCGGATCAGGTATTAAAACCAAAGTGGCAGGCAACATTGGATTTTTCTTAAAAGTGCAGATCGGACTACAGCACTGGCTTCAATTTGCGTTGTGAACCTATCGAAATAACTAAAAAAAACAATTTCGTAATGAAAGCGGACCATGAGCTTGGTGACCAGACCAGAATAGGCATCAAAACCAGAGTAGTATCATTGGATTTGTGTTAACAAGATCAGCCCACAGACATCAACATCACTGATATACTCGTAATACTTTCTGAGATATGAGCGTTCATATTATTTTGTTAGGCAACTTTTTTGCGAATGCCCTTAGTATCGTTAGATGATTTAAAAAACGTATTCATTTCAAGAAAAGAAGAGAAAAGGACATAAAAAATAAATTTTATTGAATTACTTTTATCTCTTTTGTTTCACCGGAGGAAGTCTTAGTATAATAGGGAAGACTCTGCCACGAAGCTGGGCTGGAAGAGATCTCGGCAACGGGATAAGACCAGTAGCAAAGTTCTGGCGTTCATTCATTCATTCAGTATAATAGGGAAGTAGAAAAGTAATAAAATTCAATTATGAGTACAATAAGAAACAAAAATTTCGAGCTGTGTACAGATTCTCACGTCTTGGTTACTGATCTCTATTGTCTTGCTGTAATCGTCGTTGTAAATTTCGAAAACTTTCATCCCACACTTGAAAATTGCACACTAGAATAGTCTTTTTGAAGAATCTCGCTTAAACCGATGATTATTGTAGTTATCGCGGAAGGGTCTCGGTGTCACCTAAAATACTCTGGTTGGTCATGAAAATTGACTGGTTAGAGGACAAAAGGTCAGGTAATCCGTGTAAGTATCGCCCCAACATGTACCGATCTTTCTAAAAGTGAAGATTTCATTGATATACCAGGTGTCCACTCTTATCGGTGTTCAATAGCTTCTTAGAGGAAACTTCAATTACATAACTATAATCAGAAAATTTGAAAATAAACGGCTTCTTAGAATGATGTGTGATGGCATTTAAAAAAATTCTGATTGGAAACTTCTTTCAGCATCGGAAGTTTAGGATTTAGCTACTATAAGAGTGGATGCCTTTTAATTGTACATGTATAATTTATGAGGAAGAGACATAGGTAAGAGGTGCGTCACAAATATTTTGAAATGTATCAACGTTTAATTCAGAGGCTGCTAGAGACAAAATTTCATGTAATATTCGAAACACGATTGCAAAAAATTCTATTAATGGAAATACTGTGAAACTCCTCCAATACGGCCACTCGGCGTTCCGCAAAAAAGTGGCCGTCTGCGGAGGAGACTGCCGAATAGGGGTTGTATGACATAGCACATTTCAGGGGACGTGTCAAAATAACGGTTTTCAATGTCACAAAAAAATTTTATGGTCAATTTACTTACAATGCCCACAAAATACATATATATATATATACAGTGAAACCTCGCTACAACGATACTCGATATAATGATAAATCTCTCTACAACGGTGACTTTTCAAATATTGTTTGGAACAGTCTATAGTCTGTAATGTTAAACTTCTCTCGATACAACGATATCCTTGACTATGATAACCCTCTCTATAACAATATTTTTAGGAGTATTTTGAAAAACCACCCGAAATATCCTTTTCGCCCGAAATATCCTTCAGTATATTTTCTTAACTCATGTCACATGTTTCAGTTCTTCCGAGGACGTTCAATAATATCGGTGTTGAGCATCACCTAATCACCGGAAGTGATTGCTACTTTTTGTGCGATACACCAAAGTGTATGGCGATAAACCCCTTTACAGGTGCAATACACATCTAACTGAATTCCTTTTATCGGCTAATCAATTAAAATATTTTGCAGCGAATAAATACTCAAAAGCCCATTTTTGGTGACACTGAAAATGTCAATTTAGAAATTTAGCCAATAGCAGCATAAATTTGATGACACGTGATGATAATGTTGCCTCTCGATACAACGATAATTCCTCTACAAATATATCTTTTCTTGGTCCAGTACCGTTAATCATGTCGAGGTTTCACTGTATTTTATGCAACCCAAGACCCATATAACCAAGACGTGAGAATTTGTATTTTAACAGCTCGAAATTTTTGTTTCTTATTGTACTCATAATTGAATTTTATTACTTTTCTACTTCCCTATTATACTAAGACTTCCTCCGGTGAAACAAAAGAGATAAAAATAATTCAATAAAATGTACTTTATGTCCTTTTCTCTTATTTTCTTGAAATGAATACGTTTTTTAAATCAGCTGATGATACTAAGTGCATTCGCAAAAAAGTTACGCAACAAAATAATTTAAACGCTCATATCTCAGAAAGTATTACGATTATATCAGTGATTTTGATGTCTGTGGGTTTGTCTTGTCAACACAAATCTAATGATACTACTCTGGTTTTGATGCCTATTCTGGTCTGGTCACCAAGCTCATGGCCCGCTTTCGTAACGAAATTGTTTTACGCTATATTTCGATAGGTTCACAATGTAAATTGAAGCCAGTGGTGTAGTCCGCTTGGCACTTTCAAGACAAATCCAATGTTGCCACTTTGGTTTTAATACCTGATCCGGGGGACCTAGGGGATTTGGGGAGCTAAATTGGCTTAGGTCAGTGTTTCCCAAAGTGAGAAATATCGCCCCCGGTGGGCGATGGGATGGTCCTGGGGGCGATAGAAGTACGGACTTCACATAGGATCCTATGGGTTCACTTGAGTTGGGAGGTGATGAGACAAGAAGTTTGGGAAACTGTGGTGTAGGTGGTAGTGTGTCAAAAAAGGAGGATTTCGGGGGGGGGGGGACACTCACACTTCCGGCGCAACTCAATCCGTAGTAAATAACCTATGGCAATAGACCGGAGTTGTGCTCGGTTTGAATGAATGAATGGTTTTAATACCTCTCTTCCAATATGGGCACCTGGCTCGTGGCCCGCGTTCGTAACGAAAGTGTTTGTGCAATATTTCAAGAAGTCCGTAACGCAAATACAGCCCAATGGTATCGTCTGATAAATATTTTTGAGACAAATCCAATGATGCCACTCTAGTTTGAATACCTCTTTCCGATCTAGGCACCAGACTCGTGGCCCGTACTCGTAACAAAATTGTTTCACGCCATGTCTCGGGAGATTCGCAACACAAATGAAAAACAATGGTATCGTCTGTTAGGTATTCCAATGACGAATCCGATGATACCCTACGAATATTAATAAGCCTTCCTTTCTGTATACCAGGCTCGCGAACAGCGTTCGTAACGAAATTGTTTTAGTCTATATCTCGAGAAGCTCACAAATGCATATAGACTATATTGATATCGTCTTTTAGCTTTTCTAAAGACAAATCCGATGATACCAGTTTCATTATGTTAGTACCTACCACGCGATTTAAGTCACAAAGAACGTATTCACATCAAAACTTGCGGCCGCTTCTACAGGACACCGCCTACCTAATTTTTTTTTTGCATTAACTTAATTCAGTAGATATGATATTGAGTATATATATATTAATTTAATTTAGTAGCTATCATATTAACAAAAACACTCAAAACATGTGCCGTTGTTTTCCTTACTTTTAAAACGAGATCATGCAAAAACGAAACTAAATACAATTGAAGGGTTTCAGGTAAATAACGCAAAGAAATTTAAATAATCCTTTAGTTTGACTTCTTTCCATGTCTGTTACACTGTGAAGTAATAACGAATATATTTTCATCCTTGGCTGGGTTTAAGCGTGATGAGGCGCTGTAGATATATTTTTTACCTCGTCTCAAATGACGGTTGGCAGTGGTGAGGCGCCGCCGCGCATCGTTGCATTTGCTATCAGATCACGGAACACGAAGCTATTGTCAACTGTACATGCTCTTCGCATGATATCTTGTGCAACTTAAGTTCCAGAGCTTGGATTAATCACTATACAAGAAAATAATAGACGTTTTATTGGTGAGTTTATATTTACGGTATATTGCTATATTGACAATACTAACTATTATTTTAACTGTACACACGCTCGTTGTATCTTATACTTCTCGTGTTTGTGATTTGAAATGAAACCCAGTTGCTTTATTTATTACGCAAGGTGTAAACATCTTATTCACTATATAAGTGAATTATTATTTTCTGAGTTTTTAATTGTATCATTATGAAAGGTATCTGACTATGTGTTAAACTCTTTCAGACCCTGGCATTCATTTTTTTGAATTTTCCAGATGTTTTTGCATTTTTGATACATGCATAATGCATTAAAAACATAAATGTCAGGAAATATTTATTTATATATATTTTTTTTTTTGTGTGTGGGTTTAACTTCATTCAATTTTTTTTTCATCCAAAATGATGCAGGGTAAACTCATATTTGCATGCAATTTTTTCCAAAATTTTATGTAATAAATCACACTTTTCCCGGAGGCACTTTCTCCTGGAAGCCATCTTAAAAAAACCCCTGATAGATGCTCAATAGACCTGCAAGTGCTCTTATACCCTCTGATGAAAGCCCTCTAAATTTATATACACCATATTTCTAAGTGAAAACTTACACAAGCCTTTAATTTAAGGCTCAACTCCCTGAAATCAAAAGGAAAAGTAACCCACACGTTTGTGAAGGCAGGGCCTGAAAGGGTTATAATACCATTTTAGAAGAAAACATCATATATAAATATATTTATTTATATCTATATATAAATATATAGATTTTTATTTTTTGCGAAAGATCTTTTTTTGTAAACTCCGAAGCAGGCCTTGTTTTATTTATACTTATGACGCTTAGAACCGAAGTTACGTCCACTTTAGTGAAACAAAAGTAATCTGTGAATACATAGGTGGCGATATACTTGAACGTCTCGGGTGGTACGATGATGATTGCGGGGGAGGGGGGCGGCACGATGATGCTAATTCATATATACGAACATACATTGGATTTGTCGGCTCCGCGTTTGGCATTGAGGGAGGGGGCTGTACCACCATGCGCCCCCCCCCTCCTTCCCGTATCTTTACCCATGCGTGAATGAAAACGTCAAACGAGTTTTACGAAGAATGCGATTTTTTGACGTTATAGGAACATTGAAAAACAGGATTTCTAAAAATATATTGATTGTGCCATTGTATAAAAAGTTAACATGATATTTTGTCATATATTGTTAAGGGTTATGAACGAAAATCTAAGGTCTATCTCATGAGTTTTTTTTTTTTTTTTTTTTTTTTTGTCTAATTACAGTGTTTTATGCCCGATATGTAGAATTAAATTTCAAAAATTTCTCACGTACATTAACAGATTTAGCGTACTATACAATTCTTCAAATTTGGATACTAAACGTACACTATAACTAGCTAAATTTAGCAGTGAAAAAACAAAACTTTTCGTTCATAGAATTTTTGGCAACCGAGGTTCGAAATACTACATTAAGTCTGACGTAAAAACGGTTTTTTCATACAAAATGACATAGGTAGTCTAAAATGTATCATTGTTTTTGGAATTTTGAGACACTTTCTGTCAAAAAAAAAATTTTAATTAAAGCTCACTTCAGTACCATTTCATAGAAAAATGACAAGAAAAGTAATCGGATGCGTTGTAAAGAATTTTAAGTCCATGTTTTTTGTATGATATCTCTCTCTTGTGACCTTATTTTTATGATTAGAACAAAAACCAAGCTAAAGATTAATTTCTTAAAAGTTAAATAATTTTCAAAAAAAAACCTTCCAGCGAATGCCTATTATTTTATTTCAGAAAATCAAAAGAAAAATACTCTTTTATACAAAATTTATTTGAAATTGTTTGACAAAGCGTTCATTGCCTAAAATTTAATTACAGTGTAGCTCTATGTATTAGTTAATATTTCTGCGACTGTTGTAATTGATTTATTTCACACACATCGACGTAATGTGAAAATTTAAGTTTCATTTGGCAACACTGAAAAGCTGCCAATTCCTAAATGTTCACTAAAAATGCTGGATACTGTAGTTTTTACTACACCTGCGCCTTTAGCTTGATTTAGAGCTCCGTGAAATACCAAATTGATCAGGCAATTGATTCAACGACGTCACCTATCCACTGTTGTAAGTCCTGTGGGGTGGAATTTTTCACATGCTTTCAAAATAGTAAAAAAAAAATCACAAGACACTTTGTGAAGTTTCTTCATATTATAGAACACGACGTAAGCTTTTTATTTCGCTTATGTTTTCCATTTGGAATAACAGCGCTCATAGTGAAATTCTACAAGATGGAGCAGCTTTTCGGTGTTGCCAAATAAAACTTGAAGATTTAACCTTTCAAGTTATGTTGACACGTGCGAAATAGATTACAGCAGCCACAGAAATGTTTTTCTTCTTGTACCATTGATTTTGAATTACCCTAGACCCGCCCGTAAGGGATGTGCGACAGGTACGGTCCCACCGGGAAATGTGTTTTGAGTGGCCCCGCACTTACTGTGATATACAATAATTTCTTCCATAAATACCGAATTTTCATCCGTTCTGGAATTCTGAATTTTTATCAATTCTGGAATTATTTCTTTCATGTATTCTGAATTTTCATAGGTGCTGGGGAATTATTTGTGTCAGTTTCTTTTCTTATTTCCAGTTTATCGATTCTGAATTTTCTTTAGTTTTTAGACGATTTATTTCTTTGAGGCCAAATTTTATATAATTCATTTTCGAATTATTTCTTTCATCAATTTGAAATTTTAATTAATTTTTGTTTTAATTTACGTTTAAATTGTATGTTTATATTTTTTTGTATGGATATTTCTCAGCATTCCTATATATTTTGTAATAATGCAAGAATTTTTTGGATGTCGATTCCCCTCTCCTACAGAATACATAAAATCGGGCTCTGAGGGCCCCCGAAATTATTAGAACGCCTCTGGCCCTGTGTGGGGTAAGGAGCGACGCTAAATTACCTTGCATGTATTTTATATAGAAAATACAAAAATGATTGTTATCCTGTAGTGTCGGTGTCAAATGCTGCATGTAAGTAAAAAAACCGATATTAAGTCAAAACTCGAAATCGGCCAGTTGTGTGGATTGGATATGTATATTTCAGCATTCCTTTATACAGGGTGGTTAAAAATAAACTGACACAACTCAGACTTATGTAGCGCCCAATCTGGCGCCCATACAAAAAATATGTAAACACATAATTTAAATGTAGATGAAAATTTCAAATTAATGGAAATTCAGGACTGAAGAACATTTTAAATTGATGAAAGACATAATTTTGAAACTAATCAATATCAGACCCTAATTAAAGAAATAATCTGAAAAGTAATGAAAATTCAGGATTGATTAATTGAAAAATGAAGTAATTGGAAAAAAAATGTCAGCACCTATGAAAATTCAAAATAAGTGAAGGAAATAATTCCGTAATTAACGAAAGAAATAATTCCAGAATCAATGAAAATTCAGAGTAAGTGGAAGGGAAAAATTCCAGAATCAATGAAAATTCAGAGTAAGTGGAAGGAAAAAATTCCAGAATCAATGAAAATTCAGAGTAAGTGGAAGGGAAAAATTCCAGAATCAATGAAAATTCAGAGTAAGTGGAATGAAAAATTCCAGAATCAATGAAAATTCAGAGTAAGTGGAATGAAAAATTCCAGAATCAATGAAAATTCAGAGTAAGTGGAAGGAAAAAATTCCAAAATCAATGAAAGGAAAAATTCCAGAATAAATAAAAGGAAAAATTCCAGAATAAATAAAAGGAAAAATTCCAGAATTAATGAAATGAAAATTCAGAATAAGTGAAAGAAATAATTCCAGAATTAATGAAATGAAAATTCAGAATAAGTGAAAGAAATAATTCCAGAAGTAATATGAAAATTTAGAATAAAAGAAAGAAATATAAAGAGCTTTTTTATACCGTCACGGTACGAAAGAATGGTCATACGGAATGCAATCTAGAAGTGCTAAATTGTTGAAAGAAAAAAATGAACGAAGCCTCAGGTTCAATACTTTGCCTACAGATGGCGAAATCACAAAATTTTTCAGGGAATTGGTGCATGTTTGGTGCTTCCTATGTTTTCCTATGGGCAAAATCTCCTTCCTTTAAGGAACATTTAAAATTTTCTATTCAATTTAGGCACGAGCATTTAGGATTTTAATTGTTGGTTATGTTATTTTTTCTCGAATTTTTAGTTGAACAACATGCATCTTTTTTAAAAATTATCAAAATTTACCCATATTTTGTGCCATAAAATTTTTTTTTGTATAATTTTAATAAAACAGCTTCTGGCTAAAGTATGTAACACCATAGTGTTGAGAGACACACAAAGTTTCAACATATTGGAATGAGTGATGTTCGAAAAAATATTCCTTATCTAACAAAAAAAACTTAGTTTTGAGAAAAGATCATTTTAGTGGAAAACATTAGCATATATGTCTGCCAGGAATTCGTATTAAAATATTTTAAAAATATTTTACTACATGTAGGACAAAAACTAGAACACAGTTCGACGCAGAAAACTCCAAATTCCATAGTATTTGAAAACTGAAAAATTCTAAAATGTATTTTTTGGAAAATTTGTGCGCACCCCAACCCCCTTCTTTTTCTCAAAATGAGGATAAATCAACTGACTTTAAGGCCTCTTATATGTGTTACAGCCAGAGCCTGAAATCGGCCAGCCCACCTGGCCAATGTCCGAATTTCGGGCTTTGACCGGCTTCTATATACCTATCCCTATACAGGGTGTCCTGTAAGTGCTAATGTGATTTTTATCTCATTAACCGTCCGTCGTAGAGGTATGATTTCAATTTAGATAGTGCTCAAAACGCGTTCAAAAATCACCCTGTACCAGTATGAGAGTGAAAATACGGTGTGTGACAAAATAAAAATATCTACATTTTTAAACGGTTCCCTTGTCTTTTGACTTCCTATTAGGAAGTTGTTGCCCTGTATTTCCTATGACCAACAGAAAAAAATCCATGTTTCTAAGTGCAATATTCGCTAAGATATTTGAATTCAAAAATCGAAGAAAAGTTGCGAAAGAACAGCAAAAACTAACCGACAACGCTCCTTTTCCCAACTGATCTCCGATTTTTGAATTCGAATATCTCAGCAAATATTGCACTTAGAGCCTTGGAATTTTTTTGTTGGCCTCAAGCAAGACAGATCAGCAACTTTCTAATTAGAAATTACAAGACGGGAACCTTGTACAGGTTTAGATTTTTTATTTGGTTACACACTGTATTTTCACTCTCAAAACTGGTACAGAGAAATTTTTTAACGCATTTTGTGAATTTTTTAAATTGAAACTATACCTCTACCACGGACGGTCGGTGAGATAAAGGCCGCATTAGCACTCACAGGACACTCTGTATGTCGCATTAGCACTCACAGGACACCCTGTATGTTGATAGCTGAGATATTGATATTCCGATACCCCTGAAAGTTAGGGTTACCATAGGATGTAATTATCACAAAAAATATGAAGACCTGGTGATGACCCCGAATTATAGGGATCGATACATAGACGCCGGCCAAAACCCAAAATTCGGACATTGGCCGGGTCTTTATATAGTCACAGTTTATCATCACCTCACCTAATTGTGTGACATGTGAAACTAAAGTAATTTGTTTTGTATTGTTATGAGTAAGACTATGATTTTTTATTTAGTGAGATTCTGCTGCCAATTAAAGTGAGATGTAATTGTGAACTTATTCTTATTAAGTAATCAAATTTTGGTAGCTCTAAGTTGTACTTTGTGAAACTTAAGATAAAATATTATAATTATTTTCTCTTTGTTGTCTTATGATACGAGTCTTGTTGTGGACCCCCCCCCCCCCATTCATAATAATCATTTTTCCAAGTGTTGGGATTCCCGTACTTTGCTCGCGCTCTTAAGGGTGTCGTGACCCCCCTGAATAGAGTCGAGTTTTCAAAAAAAAATTTTTTTAAGTAATTACTTTTAATTGCAAATGAAATAAATGCAAAAATTTTCGCGTCAATCGGTTGATTAGTTCTTTCAAAATAAAAGAATGAAGTAATGAATTATAGAGTAAATGTATACGGGAAAAAACACCTCAACTACTTCACATACAAGCGTTTGGCAAGAAATTTGGATTATCCCTATTTCACGAATCGGCGATAAATCTGATAATCTCGTTCTAACCAAACCGCACGATATTAAGAGGAGGGGGGAAAGGAAAAAATATATAAAAAGTATAATAGATAAGATAGATAAGAGATTCTTTTAAAGAGTCTCTTTGCCTGTCACACTCAACATACGTGTTCCCTTCTCTTTCGTCTTACATGTATATAGTAGAAAGATACATTATGTGTGAGTAAAAAAAATCACTACCAGGAGTATAGAAAAAAATGGGGGAAGGAAAATTTTTTATCTTGTTACTATAGCTTCGCGATGGCGAAGAGAGAAGAAGGAAAACACAGAGAACTTGTTTGAATTTATTCCACTGACGTTTGGACGTTCTCAGCAGGTTTTGAGCTGATACGTAAAATTAAAAAATAACTACAGCACCAAAAAATCTGAAATTTTGTTGAAATGTTTATTCGATATGTGTTATTAAAATGAACCTCAGGACTGGATATCTAAGAATTCGTTGAAATTTTATGAATTTTTAAAGTTTGAAAAAATATTGAAAAATATCAAACATCTAAATTCAAAATTTAAAAAAAAAAACACTTCCTATTAGTCAAATGCAAAATTGGAAGTTAATTTCACTAACGCATGTCTAATAAAAATTTTTCGCAAAATTTCAGAAATTCAAACTTTTTTAAGAATGAAACCGAACATTCCGTTCGCTTTTTCTGACCACTGCTGAAAAATGTTCAGAAAACCTTAGCCGCTCGTCAATGAGAATTCCCAAATTGGTGGCCCTAGTTTCACCCGGGATAGTGATACCATTCAACTCGCAAGTGAAGCGTGGATTGTTCGAATCAAAATGGGCGACCATGCAATTGTCCACGCTAAACTTAATTCTGAAATAGACCTTGTTTTGTCTATTTGACGCTTAGAACCGAAGTTACGTCTACTTTAGTGTCGAGTCTTATTGTGAATATAAAGTTTAAACGCGTTTTACGAAGAATGCTATTTTTAGCAGTTCACTTGAGTTTTAAACATTATTACTAAAAATCTATTGATTGTACCATTACAAAATTTTTATATGATATTTTGTCATATATTGTTAAGGGTTATGAACCGAAATCTAAGTTCTATCACATGTGTTTGACTAATTACAGTGTTTTATACACGATATGCAGAATGAAATTTCAAAAATTTCACACGTGCATTAAACAGATTTAGCATACTATACAATCCTTTAAATTTTGATAATAAACCTACATCACTAGCTGAATTTACTGTGAAAAAAAAGTTTCATTCATAGAATTTTCTGCAATCGTGTTTTTCGAATATTACATCATTTTTTATCAAAACTTGACATATAAAAATGACTTTCTCATAGAAAATAACATAGGTAGTCCAAATTTTATTTCTTTTTTCACCATTTTGGGACACTTTCTGTCAAAAAATGTTATTGAAGTTCACTCCAGCACCATTTTACAGAAAAGTACTCTCGAACGTAGTCGGATACCTTAAAATTACATCATCAAAAAATCATCTTAACTTTCGACGATTAAAATAAATTTCAAGACTTCAAACTTTTTTTAAATCATGGGTTAATTTTTGTTGTTTTTTCGCCCTTTTCCAAAACTTCTGTCATTCCATGCGTGCACGTGCCTATAAAAACCAGAAACTGTTAAACGTACCCAACCACCATTTTTTTAAAGGATTCTCAAGAACTAGGTTTGACGCTTCGCCTCATCTGCAACCGAAACACCGTGAGACGCCTTTTTACGTAAAAAAGCCACAACACAACAGCGTACTGTTATTTATGTGTATCAATATTCATGGGCAAGGAATAGGGAGGATTGATGGTTGAGCTCTTAAGAAGTATACCCATTTTCTTTTTATCCATGAAGTTTTCCTTTCCTGCTATGTTCGGCCATTGAGCTAATTCTTTTAGGACGTAGCAGCATCGATACAGCAAGTAGACCATCGATAAAAACGGGCATGTCGAGCTGCTTGTTTTTTTACCACATCTTCTTTATTTTTTACGTCAAGGTTAGGCATTTTAACGAACTTTAGAACCCCATTCGCTTGATTGGCCAAGCATAATGTTCATCAAGTTGTCGAGATCTATAAGAATTACCTTTTCTAAGAAGGAATTTAAATTGGCTCTCACACATCATGTTATTTGTTTTTCTTTACATTTTGATGCCTTTTTGAACACGAAACTAAGCAGATCAATGAGAAATAAAATCACTATCGTGAACCTGGAGATTAAATGGAAAGCTTGCGAAAAAGTCACGGCAATTTTATTTTTTACCGATTTATCATGAATTACATTTTCCAATTAAACTCAATTTTAGAACGAATCATTCAATCGCATTCTGATGTTGACTATTGCTCTTAATCGATATCATTGGCATGTCTATTATTATTGATCATTTATGTTACCCGTCATTGAGTTCGAAGGTGGAATTTATCAGAGTCACTTAGGCATTAAACATCGATTCAAATCAACTCGTTGATACGTTTAGGGCTCATTTACGAAATAAAAAAACCCATTTATTGACAGAAAATGAATCGACGATATTCGGATACCCCAAAAAATAGTTATCAGATTATTCGTTTTGTTACTATTTGACGCATAATTATTCATTTCTTTTATCGCTCATATAATTTTGCAGCATACAATGCGTGACTCATCATGTATTAGATTCTCATCCGTGACTGCAAAACTTCTCGAGTGACCTCATGAATTCATTCTCAAAACAGCTTTCCTCCACCTATGGTCAGCGGACCACTTCTGGTCCTCGAAGATGGCATAGGTGGTCAGCAGAAAGACTTCGTAAATTAATTTAATGTGAAATAATACTCAATTGTTGTAACTGATATTACTAATACCCTATGGGTTCTTGATTAAAATTAGACCTCCATACCTACGATAACCACATCTCATCGAAAGAAATACGGGAAACGAATTCTAAATAATAATTGTCACTAAAAAATGCAATTTTCGAAAAAATATTTGCTAATTAGTTTGCCAAAATTACTAAGCGGCGGGAAATAAAAGGCTACAAATCACTGTAAACAAAAATATATTTTACTGAAAAAACGTTCATTTTGACGAGCGAGGTGAGCATGGTTCATTCAATGCTGAAAATTGGGATCTCTTAAATACGGCAAAAGAAATTGCCAGAAAAATCACCAGTTGTTAAAATTGCTGAAAATCGTCAATGAATGAGAAATGAGTTATTGGAATCACCGTGAATTGAAATGTATATATATAGTTTGGGGGAAAGATTTTGAATCATTTGCGATGAGTATTTATAAATCATAGCTATTATTATCGTGTTATCATAATAAAAATTTATAAGTTATGAAAACTATCTCCATTCATGATTTCAAGATTATTAATTCAAGGCTTCGTTGAAAAAACGGGACAATTTCTAGAATGGAAGTCGGAAATTCCAAAACTATCAGAAGAAATGTGAATGCCCCGTAAAATACGGGACAAATGCTATCACTCATGCTGTAAATTAGTGGTCGGTTGATTTATATTACCAGTCCTTTGTTATAGAAAAGGTTGAGAAACGTTGCATTCAAAGAATCATCATGATGCAAATTTATTTCTATTAGAAAATATGAAAAATATCAGAGAAGTATCTTTTTCACTAATAATTTTGATTCATGTACATCAGTTATTATATCTTGAAACTCTATTTCGTCCGGAGTTAATTAAAATCTGTATATTATTGTAGGATAAATATTTCATTTAGATGTATTGATCGTCATTTTATGGGTGTTAATTTTATGTTAATATCCTTTGAAATATACATACTGGAATATACATTTCGAAACGTCGAAAGACAAAAACTGTACCTCACGTCGGCCAAAAAACCCGAAAACTTTTAAATTTAATTCTAATTTACGCAGCTGCTGTTACTGAGCTGAAATCCTCAGAATTCTATAAAATCTGTAATACAATTAAGTGCATAGCTAGCTGCCTACCAACAACAACAGAATGCCTAGAAATTATTTTTGAGAATGTAAATGTATGACACAGAAGAACTGCTGCGTTTACACATGCGCCAGATGCTACAGGATTAAATAGCTAATTGCGTTTTGGGATCTCACTAACAGTTATACACGCACACAGTGTGTTTCTTAGTTTTATCTCTTGATGCTTTTTTTGCTTGTCATTGTAGAAAACAGGGTGGTTATAAATATACTGACAATACTCAGACGTATGTTGCGCCTATTCTGATAGGCATTTTGATGAACTTGGTATATAGGATATATGGACCATGGAGAAAAGAACAATTCAATAAAAAAATAATTTTAATAATAAATCCAGTAAAGTTTTAATCATACATCCAATTTTTGACCACCAGGTGAAAACGTGGCGCTAACGTATATACCAAGTTTACGAAGGTTTTCAACAACTGACTGATGCGAAGATGAATTTAGGAAAGAGAGAAAATTCAACTGCCCTTGCGGGGAATCGAACGCACTTCCTTGCACTAGCCAGATGGCTTATAAATGAATCCTACATTCCTAGCTACATTATAGAAATTTAGCGCATCGTGATTGGCCAAAATGAGTGATGAACCATTACGTCACTCATAGCGAAATCTTTGCTGGTGACGTTTAACAATAGATATACTTAATTGTGCTTGAATCCGACATCTACAGTTGGAGCAATGGTTAGAGCACGGAAAACACGTGCCGAAGGTTGTGTGTTCCACTCTGTCTAAATCCATTTTTTTTTTTTTTGCTGTCATTTATTGACACAGTAAAAAATGTTTTCTTTTTTTCCGGATTTACTCAGAAATTAAATGTGGTTCAGGTGCATCGACATGATAATAATAACGGCTCGCGAAGCTGGGCCCTGCGATATATATATATATAATATCATTTACCTATTCATAAAAAATGCTTTCATTTTTTGTTAATGTACTTCGAAATTCAGTTTCGCCCAAAACTCCGCCCCTCGTTACGTTTTCTTAGCTTTCTTGCTCGTAGTAACCAATCACCGGCGTACTAATGCCTCTTGTGTTACTAAGAATGTAAGGACTGTAATTACGCACCCGAGTGAGCGCACTAGACTACAAAGGCAATGAGCATCAATATTTCTTTAGAGCTCGTGTGAGCTTTGTATGCCAAGTTAAAATGAAATACGTCCACTAAAACGGCCGCTACATCGGAGTAGTGTCAGTATAAGTAAACTGACACTACTCAGCTTAATTACGTACCTGCGCTACTCTGATCTATGTAACACCCGTTGTGGTTGACGTATTTCGTTGAAAGTTAGTATATACGGAGAAAGATGACCATGGGATATTTGGGATTTATGGCCATAGGAAAAGATAACTACCACAAAAAGCGCCACTTTTTCACCTGGTGGTCGAAAATTGAACTACTTTTATTGAATATTTCTTTTTCCCGTAGTTCATATATCCTATATACCAAGTCCAAGGACGATGTCTCTCTTCACTATCCATACGGAGGTTTATAATAGCTGCCTGATGTGGAGATGAATTTTTCTTTCCTAAATTCATCTTCTCATCAATCAGCTGTTAAAAACCTTGGTATGGATAACGGAGAGTGATATAATCCTTGCATGAATCGCCATCTAGTGGCAGTGTCAGAAATTGAGAGCTTTGGTCTGAGTTAGATCGACCCGTCCATGTACGGTCCCGTTCAAATACAAAAAAAACAACGCCACAACAGGCAAAATGCCCAACGAGCTCTAAGGAATGATTGTGATTCGTTGCCTTTGTAGTCTAGGACGCTCACCCGGTAAGTGAGACGAAGTGGGTTCGATTCTCCGCAAGAGAGAGCAGTTGAATTTTCTTTCTTTCCTAAATTCATCTTCACATCAGGCAGCTATTAAATACCTTCATATATATATATATACTAAGTTTCATTAAAATACCTCCATCAGAATGGGCACCACATACGTTTGAGTAGTGTCAATTTATTTATAACCACTCTGTATGAACTGAATGTAAAAAGTGTGCGTTTATTTTTGTGTATATGGGACCCTATATTTTTTGAACTCAAAGAACCAGAAATTAAATCTCTTTATAACAATCGGATTAGAGTGCAATATCGGTATCTGAAAAGTGATTATTACATTCTTGTTTAAAGATACAGTCAAGTGTTCTTACTTGGGACGATTTGGGACTTTTAATAAGTAGTTAACGGTTACGTTTAAAGCAAGTCTCATCACATTTGTGTTGCTGTGTTAACATTTCATGATAGTTTTAGTAGTGTAGAACGTGTTTTTGTTGAGAAAAAGTTTTTCACGTATTTTTCCGAAAATCGATGTCTTTTTAGTGAACTACTAAGGTTTTTGCACCACAGTTATGCTTAGACATAGCGGGTTTCTCTGATTTAGGCAATGTTAGGTAAGGTCTCTCCTATAAAATGTTGATTCAATCTTTTTTATCGCCATTATCAAGTACAGCGCCAACACCTTCTATAGCAGAAAGCCTCCGCGCGAAGCTCCTGACGTCACTGAAGTCGTCCATTTCACCTATAGTCATTGAATACACAGAAAAAAAAGGTGAAGATTTCGCATACGTCGGCCTTCTTTATCCAATGGCTACAGGTGAAATGGACGACTTCAGTGACGCCAAAGCTTCGTGCGGAGGCTTTCTGCTATAGAAGGTGTTGGTACAGCCCGGCTTGAGTAGAAAAAAGTCCAGTTTGTCTAAACTTGGGACACTATCCCATGTTAGGTACTGTTGTATTAAGTTAGAAAATGCATTGTCATTGTAGTGGTTTCGAATTTGTACGTGTGGTGCTACATCGTGTGTAATCTAATTCCTCGATATAAACAACCTGACAACCTTTTTTTGCTAGTCCAGATTCCAGATGGGTAGTTTTTTACAATCCGTTGTGTTCTCATATCTGATGTTGATGACATTGATGAAGTTTCAATAAATGAGGTGAAGAGAATTGTGAAGCCTCTCAAGGTCCGCTGAGATTGCTACACTTTTGTCCTATAGCTTTTCAAACATTTCAATGTTTCACTTTTTGTTCGTTCGTGTCAGTCAAAGTCGTTACACAAATTAACACATTTTTCAAAAAAAATTTCAAGTTTTTTAGTTTTCTACTTCCTGAGTTCATGTGTCCTTTTTTTGACTGTGCGCTGTGACATTTTCAGATAATTACCAGAGAATGTACTCAGCGAATTTGCCATAAAGGTTGTGACGTTATTTTTGATGAATAAAATTATTTTTGAACTCTGCTTCAGTCTGGTATCGTCTTAGGACTTTTTTTAAAAATATTTAGCCAGTCCTAAGTTTAAACTAAGGCACTTAAACATGAGAAAACACACAAAAACTATACTATAGGCACCCTAACTTGGGACAAACGCCATTTTTTTCGGTACTAAATGTATAAATGTACACCTAAAATTTTTAAATTATCAATAAAAAGAGCACGTGGAAAATGTGGGTATTTTTTATCGTTTCATTAAGGGGTTAATTTTTCAGTTCGAGTGCAAAATTGTGCCAAGTATGAACACTTGGCTGTATGTTTTTTCACAGTAATTCATGTTTTTGTTTTGTTTTAGTGCTTGGCTCTGTTGATTGCCCACGCTTCCGATCCCAGGCATAAGAGTGAACCCGGTGTATCGGCAGTTCTACCTCCAACAGGACCGGCAGCAGCGCGTACCGTGCGTCGATGTACTTGCCGCACGCCGATGGCGAATATGCGGCCGTCGCAATCTCATAGAAGAACGGTGAGTTTAAAAAACTCATGTAATTTACTGTCTTTAAACAATGCAATGAATAAAAAAACAAAATTACTCAATCAAATTTAGAATTTCCAATCATAATCCTTTATCAATTACGTTGTAAAACGACGCCAGTTTGGATGCAATGCATCTACCAATTGAGATATAGAGCCGTCACTCCTCACAGTTTTTCAAGTCAGAGATATAACCATAAAGTTTACTTGCCACACAGATGCATATGGTGTCTAAAGGTTTCACTTAGTAACTTAGGAAGGTGGGTGCATGTGTGAAATGAACTATATACACCTAGGAAAGTGTGGCCAGGAACTCCCGTGGAAGATGCTGGAAGGAATAGCAGATAAAGTAATGACACAAAACAGTTAGAACGGCGTGCAAATTTTATGAAACCTGATGTAATAGTTTTATTTACCTTAGGTGATGTCACAACAGATAGTCAAAGTTGGTACAGCCAGCAGTGATGAATGCCTCACACACTGATGTTGCATTGACTGCCAGACACAATCGTACAAACCTTGAGTTTCAGAGACAATAGCAGAACCACGATTCTGCCCACGAAATCCATGTGAGATATATCAGACGTTACGTACACAGGCACGGATCAAAAGAGGGACGATCGCCCCTCTTAAGAGCAGATAATTAATATGAGTAAAATTTGTCTGTCCCGTAAAATACGGGATGATTTAACAAGCAAACCTGTCAATAACTTCAATAACTTGTCCCCTTCCGACATACCAACCTGAATCCGCACCTGCATTCTACAGCCATTGCCTTGAGAGTTTTCCTCAGAAAGAAACCAATGCTCGAAAAATTCGGTGGACGTGAGGGTCATGCGACGAGTCCACCACCTAGAGACCACCTCCAGAGACGTTCTTGATCATCTGTTCCTAAGGAAATATGGTTCACACACATTCACAAGTTCTCAACCTTTCCTTTAAGTTTACAGGTGTAATTTCAATAATAGATAACAAAGAAATGACTTTGAGCGTTTCCATACATTAAGCACACATGGGGGGGGGGGTGGATTCACATCTACAGACATTCACTGTGTTATGTCAGACACGGCAAACATTCTTTTAGTCTGCGTCTACGTCTGCGCAATCACGATACGATAGATGTGAATACATTCATTGGTTTCATGTTAAAGAATGGTTGCCGTGTCTGACATGGTGAGTGTTTGTAGATGTGAATCCACCCTGGTTGCGTGTGTTTGAAATCTTTCAGACCTATTTGTGGCGATTGGAAAGATTCAAAAATCAAAGAAGATTGCTACCAAAAACATTGAAAGAGAAGATACCCTACAGAGGATAAGAAATTGTCGAAAAGTACTCAACGTAACCCTCTTTTTTTATCTGCAAATGGCAGTAAAAACAACCCCTTCTTTAACAAATTATCAATTGTTTTGAGGTCTCTGTCTGCATATTTGTGTCCATATTAGCTCTGGTTCAACGACTTTCCTCGATTTAACTGGTCCCACTCAATTCGATAAATTGGTGTTCGATGAAAATTGCTCTGTGGAGATCGGTCAATGTAAAGAAAAGGTATATAAAAACCAGATAACCAATCATACGATAAGTGAAATCGGTGTTTTTGATCATATAAAACTTGCTTTTTTTATCATACGCTAGCAAACTCTTTGACCATCTACAGGATTGATTGGCTCTTCGTCAATAAGCATGGTACAAAATTTAACCAGCCATAGCATTTCTACGATATTTTTCATGTGAATTTTTGTTTTCGAACGTGTATAGTATATTCTGTTGAAAAAAAAAATACAATTTCAAAACATTTTTCAGTGCAGTTCCATGATTTCAGCAAACAACTTTTTGTGGTCATTCTAGAACAAATCAGCCCGCTTGAACCGTACCCACGTTTTCTGAATCGGTTACTTATGTGTCTGAAGCGTGACTCCTGACAGTTTTTCTAACCGCAGACATGAAAATATGGTATTTTTTCTATGCAATCCGTCGCTATAGATACCAAACGTATTAGACAAATGTGTACGCAGCTTTGTTTACGTCATTACACAAAAGCTGGTCTCCCAATCACGCCATTCAGTCCATCTTTTCAACAGATTTGATATGAATATAAGTGAAAAAGCATAATGACGCGTCTTTTAATTGGATGATCAACTGTTTTATGGGTTCGTTGGCACGTATGGGCCTGTAATGCCAGTTGCCGACAGGAAGCTGTTTGTGATCACATCTGGTAATACATTTCAGTGGAAGACTAACGAAAAATCTTTCCCACAACAAGGTATATTCCATTTAGCTTTGAACAAACAACGCCATTTTTTTCCCTTGTGAATTATTTTTTTGGTATTTTTATTTAGATAAATGTTTATCTGGATAAACTGAAAAAAATTGAGGTAATCCCAACTCTCAATCATAACCGCATGTACCTGAAAATTTGTAAATGCATAATCAAAAATGTACTTTATTATTTATATTTTGAAAAGATAGATTAAAACACTTTGAATGATTTGAATTTTTACTCGCATTCCATTTAGATTTAAATGATTTTTAATTTCAGGATTCCGATGGATGCTCGTGTCAGTCAACTGCTTCTGAAGAAAGCTGCAGTTTAACCGATGATTATCCATCAGACACTACCACGACGAGCAGTACAAGATCGTCCTTACACAATGGTCCAGGAGGACGAGGTGCTCCCCACACTGTCTTATCTGGATTCAATTTTTACAGTTCTCATCACCCGATGAGACGAAGCACTCCACAAAAAGTATCCCAAGGTTCCAGACCATCTGCTCCTCATGGTAATGGACATCGACACCACTCGCAAGAACGACCATGTAAAGTTAATCCGCATCATCAAAACCATAGGTTGGTTCTTTTTTTTCTGACAAAATGGAAATGAACTCGATATTTTCTAGTGAGATCTTTGATATAAGAACGCATTTTGCTTAATCAAATCAATGCAAACGTTGTTATCAACCCCTTTACGATCACGGATGTAATATAAAACATCCAATCGCCAGTGGAATAAATTTAAACAAGTTCTTTGTGTTTTCATCCTTCTCTCTTTTCACCATCGCGAAGCTATATAGTAACCCTATCAACTGAAGTTGCTTTTTCTTTCCTTTCTTTCTATACTGCTGTTAATGATATTTTCCACACATATGATGTATCTTTGTACTATATACGTGTCAGAGCGAAGGTGAACACGCAGGGTGATGGGGAAAAAAGACTCTACAAAAACTATCTTATCTGCCTTACCAATTATACTTTTTCCTTCTTTAATTTTTCTTTCCTCTTCGTCCTTTTTCTAACGTGCGGTTAGGTTAGGACAAGATTACCAGATTTATCGCCGATTCGTTAAATAGAGATAATCCAAATTTGTTGCCAGAAGCTTTTACGTGAAGTGGTTAAGTAGAATAAAGCGTAAAAAAACAAACTTAATGTGATTTGATAGGGTGAAGTGATTTGCTAGTCCAACTCTGCCCATAAATGAAAATATTCATTTTACTCTCTTCTACTTTTCTTAAATTTAATAGAAGATGTTCTAGCGGTTCTTCAAGTGGAGCTACAACTTCTTCCAAACGCATGGATTCCGGCTACAATGGTGGCGGAAGTGTGAACGATGGTAGCAAGACGTCTCTAGAGAGCCTGAACAGCACTCAAGAACCATTTTTCTTGCACGAACCTAATATGACTTCAGACGATCGGGTTAAAAAACTCTTTGATAACAAAGGAAGAAAGAAAGATGCTACTGGGGAAGCCAATGAAGGTGGAAAAATGGGTAAATATAGATTTTTCAGAAAAAAATGTCTTTCATTTTACATTAAAGAAAGGAATTCTCACCAGTTGTGTCTTGGCCTTAGAAGAAAAACAATACTGCGATGAAAATTGGTCCGTGAGTGAGTAACTTGTTAATATTGGTTATAAGTAATTTTAGAAGCTTTGGTATTATTTCCAGGAAAGTGAGTATTTAGATCAGACCTTTTTAGACGTTGATTGTGTGTTCGAGTATGCCTCTTTAATGGATAATGCTCTGGATGTAAATAAGTAACCGGTACCGGGGGATTAGTGTAGAATATATTTGTTTTTTGAATAGATGAAAAAGAGGCAAATTCGTTCATATAATTGACATTATGAGTAAGTATCACCGTTTACTATCGAAAGCCCTCAGTGAAACATTCCGGTGAAAATCTTAATCTGAATACACCGTTCATTCAATCCTCGGGTTTTTCGAGAATCGAAAAATGTTGAATGTGACGATGTCTAACCATTTCCGTGCATAGCATTTCTCTTTGTCAATTTTCTTTTTCAAACAGCTGTTACCGCAGAAGTGCATCATTCATCGAGTGAAGATTCGAATAGTGTCAGTGATGTTAGCGATCCACTCCCGGATTACGATGACCAGGGCAGCGAAGCCAGTAGCAGAGGCAGAGGCATGAAAAAGACATCTAGGGAAGCTAGCAGTCTCAGTACTGATGAAGGCATCTATCATGAAGGTCAGTCAAAAATGTCTTGTTTTTCTTTTTAATCCCTTTAGGATCACGGACGAAATTTTTCCCAAACGCCAGTGAAATAAATTCAATCCTGGGTTTTCTTTCATCTCTCCTCACTATTGCTAACTTTTATTGTGACCCAGTGAACCGAAGTTATTTTTTTCCGTCCCCGTTTTCTATACTCTTGTTAGTGATCCCCCACATATTATGTATCTTTCTGCTACATACATGTAAGAACGGAAGAGAACACGTAGGGTGAGGGTGAAAGAAGAAATGCGCTCCATGCCATCTTATCTACTTACTACAGTTTTTCCTTTTCTATTTATTTTTTTCCTATTTTTTCTCTTCCCTTCTTCCTTTTTCTAACGTAACGTTAGGTTAGGACAACATTACTAGATTTATCGCCGATTTTTCAAATAGGGATTATCCAAATTTGTTGCCGAAAACTTGTACGTGAAGGGGTTAAATCCATATAAATACCTCGTATCAAATATCTAATAGTCTACTTCGATTGAAAAATAACGGGTATATTCTGAATGTACCCTTTCATATAGACTACCCGCAAAGACAGCATAAACTTTTATGTGCAAGAATCTTCGCTCCGAGTAGATAAGAAATGTTGAATGAACCGTACCTCTATGATCGATTGAACACGAAAAAAAATTCATGATGTCACATCCGGCGACGTCAATGGAATTGGAACCAGTGTTCTACTTACAGGGTAAGGCGCCTATAAACAACGTTTCTAGGAATTTTTACCTTCGGTACAGCTCTTTGAAATATCAGGATGACCTAACCGACATCATGGTCAACACCCCGTAAAGAAGACCCTAAATACACCCTATTCTTTACTGGGTGTTGTCTTGGTCCTCGTGGTGGTACTGATTAGTAATGTTGCTGTAACCTATAATAATGCCTTAAAACCTATAGACACGCACGACTTGTCAAACAAGTTCTCGGGACTTAATCGCCAAGCCACCGAATGTGTAGATGGTTAAGAGTACAGTGCTGGATGTGAAGTAAACAATTTTCTTAGCGTTTTACTCAAAAAATCGGTTGTAAAAAAATTGACATTTTCCACACTTTCGATCTATACGGGGAGAAGATTATTTTGTACTGTATTCATGGAACACCATTTCTAAAGATTTGTGTACGTTTTTCAATGGATAAAAGCAATGTTTCCATTATGAACTCCAGTTTTGCTGGCGAATCTTGCATTGACTTAGATTTTCGAAATTGGAGATGGGCCTGATGTGGCCTTTGTGTATTTATTTTTATTTAAATCATTAATTACCCGAGTTTGCTGAAAGATTACTATAAACTACGAGTAGATATATGCCCTTTTCAATGATACCGCCCAATTGTTTTATGGAGCTGCAATGTCATTTTGCACCCCAGAACAGAACCAAACCTACCATTCATTTCATACTCCACCCAGAATAGGGACACAAATGACTGTTACCGCAAAAAAACTACTTCTATATCTTATTCAACCGCAACATAAAGAACCGGAATGCTCGAATACGATACAAAGATAATATAATAGCCAACGGTTACGAATCTACAAATTAATGTTTTTGTAGACTATGAAAGTATGTATCGGATATTTCCCAACATTTCATTCAAAATTCCCTATAGTGAAATAGAAAAGAGAACTAAGCTCTCTCTTTCCATTACATACAAGTTCAAGGTTGACAAAATTTGATAACAATATATATATGTTTCACACATTCTGATCTCTATTTTGTTGGTATTTGTCGTTCAATATGTCTTTAAAAATAGAGAGTATGTTGTGGTGGCCAAACAAAAAAAATATTTTCATACTTTGGTTTGTACTCTTTGGTACTGACATCAGACGTTTGAAATATTTGCCTATCGTCTCCTACCAGTTGCGAAGATAGCAAGCATTCTAATTTCTGGCTATGCCGAGCTGGATTCTAATCCCAGCTGAATCTTTTGTTTTATCTAACCTTTTGGAATTTACCTTAAAATGAAGATTTTACTATGTATATAAATTTTATTAGTTCAGACGATATGTACTCATGTTTGTAGTGCCACGTATGAAACGTTTATGGCTCTAGATAATATAAAAAACCATCTAAGTCACATAATATTTGTATTCTATTGATTTCATGATCCGGCAGGCCCGTGTTAACGGCATCGTAGGCCTCCGGGCAAAGTGAATTTTCCTTAGGCTCCAATCTGGCTAGAATTGCTTACTCTCGAAAATTTTAATTATATCTCATTTTATGAGACCTCTCTTGCTCTTGAGGCCCCCGGCCGTTCCCGGGTGTAGGGGTGCGTTAAGACGGAACTGTGATGCGATAATTTATTCTCGTTTATGTCTCTTGAGATTTTTCGCATCGTCACCTATTTTATTATAGCTCAGGGAAAGGAAAATCCTAGAGGGCTCGAGTGTTTTCTTTCAAACCGAACACGAATTCCGTCTAAAGACGAAGTGATGAAGCAAAATGCCCCTCTTGGTGGTTTTGCGCATCAGCCATACGGTTCCTGAACGTAAAAACGGTAAAAGCTTCCTAAACATCTAGAAAAATCTTATGTTTTGGTCAACGGGCTGAACTGATGGACTGCCGGAAAGTCGTAACCATAACCATGTGACGCCGTCATGCCCCCCACATCCTGCAGGAGGCTGCCTAGGCTGGGATCTTTGGTTAGCCCCCAACCCAAATTTTTCCCGGGCTCTCTATAGTGAATTTATAGTGTGAAAAGCAAAAATGATAACAATCATCCCGAGTTTGACTGGCAAGAGCCCTGTCAGCCCCACCCTTGTGACTGACACGGATGCCGTGTGAGTGCGTAGGCATCGTGCTGACTCCATTTAGCGGAGTCCTGCATTCGTCCCAGCATCCAGGGTCGTTGATTTGCTGAAGTTGGTTTTCTGACTTAATAAGTCGCAAATGTGAGTCGGTCTTCCCGTTAAAGAAATTGGTTTTCCCATTTAAAAAAATTGCAAGTTTAAGCACGTGAATATACGTCTTTTATACCCCGTTACAGTGCAATGAGACATATTTGGCCTGTTAATCAAACTTGAAGAAGTTGCCTTTGCTTGCATAGGGTATTGTGTAATTTGTCTCAATAAGATCTTTGTTCGTCATATACATCCCAAGATAGCGTAAAACAACTGTGCTACGAATAAAAGCAATGGACCTGGTGCCCGGTAAAAGAGGTACTAAAACCAGAGTGGTATATCATCGGATTGGTATTTGCCTTCTGACGATATCGTTGATTTTGATTTGCGTTGAAAATACCGGTTTTAGTACCTCTTTTCGTCCGGGCACCAGGTCCGCTGCCTTTATTCGTAACAAAATTGTTTTACGCTGTCTTGAGATGTATATGGTGAACAAAGATCTTGTTGAGACAAATTACACAATATCCTTTAGTTTAATTACCAGATTAAATGTCTCATTGCACTGTAACGGGGTATAAAAGACATATCCACGCGTGTTTAAACTTGCAAATTTTTTTAAAGAGAAAACCAATTTTTTAACGGGAAGATCGACTGAATCGCCTGGAATCTAGTCCCGGTGGAAACCATATTACTTTTCTTTCCCTGTTCACCTCAGCATTTTATCTACAAAATATGTGTCTCCTTGATATCTTCGACTGAGATAAAAGCTATCTATCTCGGAATCACATTTTATATTGACATTCCTGAAACTAGAGAAGTAATGAATGTTCAGTTATTATAGTAGCGCCAACTGTTGCAGACAGAGACAAGCAACTTTTAACAAATGTCCTGACTCATGGCCATGTTTATACTTGACGGTAGGTGTAGGTACTCTCTCTGCGCCTTTTTAATTAACAGCTCGTCAGGAAAAACCTGTACCGTATTTCAGTTTGCCTGGATCATCTGGAACAGGTCATCTGATGTCTTATTTTAGATATTTCTGTAGGAAGAGTTAGAATCTTAACGAAACAGTGAAATAGTATGCATTTGCAATGATTGTTCATTGTTTGCAATGTTTTGAATTATTTTATACTTTGGTGCAACCTCCCATAAGTTTCCTTTTTATATAAAAATAAAAATCATTTCATGAGTTAAACCTATTGAACTACACAATTCATGCTTTTCACCGCCTACTTATTTCATGCAAACCATTCTCAATATTGCATTGTTTCTTATATTTCATTCCTGTTCGACATCTCATAGACTTGACATCCAAGCTGAGCCAGAATAAAAGCTTGGTTTTATTAATTATTTTTTTCGTAATAAAAATGGATATTTTTGCAGCTGAAGATTGTGATGAGGAAGAGGACGATGATGATTACGAAGGACACCATGTCCACGACGTCGAACTGGTCAACGACGACGACGAGGACGATGAGGATGAATTGCATGATAACATCATCAGCTTTTCTCCTCACCACCAGGAAGACCTGGTGGCCATCCGAAACAAAAGGCCGCCACCGGAGGAAGAAGCAGCACCAAATCAGCCGCTTCATTACCATAAAATCGACAGCAACTGTCATCACTATCAATGCCATGACCAGCAACAAGAACATAAAAACTGCATGTCTCGGAGAGCATCAGCCTCAGAAGATGCTACTTTGGAGAATGAAAGTCTTTCGGCACTCTCAACAGTGCCAATAAAGGTAATTATAATATAATCATAATGATGCTTTCACCATTACTTCAGACCACAGGGGTTCCCAAATACATTTAGTCGCGAACCCCCCTCCCAAAAAAAAGTCTTGGTGTCTTCCATGGACTCCCACTTCTAGTCGTTGATCCCCCGAAATCAGCGAAAATGCTCTCGAAAAATAGAGGACATTTTATCCTGTACTAGTAAATGTGATGCGATAGAAATGCACTATACTGGACTGCAAAAGAACTAAAACAACGTTTCATACTTCTATCGAGAGCTGTCGCCACAAGTACAATTTTTGCACAATATTTCTGCTGCAGTCTATCAACGTTGCAGGCTTGCATTCGCTTTTAATTTAATTAAAATATTTCTTTTTAAATAATTTATTTTTATATTACTTATTTTTTCAACTTAACATTGATTTATTTTATAATTCTTCAATTGGGCCGTGGACTCCTGGGGGGTCCAGGCACCCGCATTTGGGAGAGTTTGGTTAAGAACATGCTTAAAAACATATTTGTTATCTACCTTTCTTTGCATTTACTATGGCCACTGTTTTATAATTTAGCGTTCTTTAATCACACAACTGTATAAAATAGCCACAAAATTTCGTGTTTCCAGCATTTATATTCCCATTGTGTAGAGATTTTCCTGTTTTTTTTATATCTGTATAGGTGGTTGCAACGCCGTCATCGGATACAGTTAGCAGCGTGGACAGCAATGGGACCCTAAAAAGTGATAATTGTCGTAGGCAAAGCCATGACATGGATGCGCGCACAGCGCGGGAATTGGAAACGTGTAAGACTGATAAATCGACTCTTCAAGACCGTCTCAGCAGATCTTTGTCACAACCTCCCCCAACATCCAGAGGAGATGACAGAGACGAATTAGTTGAAAATACAATAGCAGCACCAGTGCCACCACCTCCACCAATGCCGCCATCGGGAAGGAAAGAGGACACGATAACAAGTGTCCCACCCACTCCTCCACCAATGCCTAAATCGTCTACAGACACTGTCAAATGTAAAGCACCTCCACCACCACCACCTCCAGAACTCCCCGATGTTAAAGAGATTAAAATATTGTCCTGTAACTCTAACAGACAAAATGGCCACGACGATGATGATAACTCTTCTCAAAAATATGAGGGTCACACCGAAGACAGAAGATTCGTGAAAAAAGCTGTGAGAAAGAACGGTCACCAACCCACACGCACGTTGCCATTCATACCGCCACAATTTAACTTCACGCCTGATTCAAATGAGAACATACGTCCATCTGAATATTTAAAACAAGCAAGAGGAACTACCTCCAGGAACACCACTTTGAAATCTTCGTCGTTACATCGAGCTGTCTCAATGGGTGAATTGGCAGTTGCAAAGTCAGAAATGATGTGTTACACCATACCAAACAGAACCGAAAGCCACGAAACTCTGCTAGAAAGTGACTGTAGATCTTCGTACTGCAACGGTTTCATCAACAATGATTTTGAGGATAGCCATAAGCCCCTTCCACCAGCCATGCCCAGCAATAGCAATGGAAACACGCCATTATTCAACATCACGGTGGAGCAATTGCAAACCGTGCATCTAAAGAAAACAGATAAACAGCCATCGGGTAAGTACCTATACAATTGTATTAAATGTATTTATGCAAATTTGACCTTTTGCTGCCCGCGAAAGCCTCATGAATAGGGCCGCGACTAGGGATTTTGCTGCCAGATGTAGAGAAATATTTTGAAATATGGACGTACACTCTCCGATAACCTATACTATACAAGGGTTACAAACTTCTAAGAGGGGTAGAGGAAATCCAGACGATTCAGTATCAGTATCACATAGCAACGCATAGTCGGAAATGTTTTCTTGATGCGCAATAGCGTACACAGAGAACACCAGAAGTGAAAGGGCATTCATTCATTCAAACCGGGCACAACTCCGGTCTATCGCCATGGGCAATTTCCTACCGAATGAGTTGTGCCGGAAGTCTTCATGTGTGGGCCCCGAATAATCTGAGTAACTAAAAAACCTGAAATTCAAGTTTTTAACCAATCCGTAACGGTGCGGATTTGCAGAATCGGAAGCCAGTGTGCACTATGTTCGCTCGCTTCCTTATGCGTGAATTTCAGTGCTACCAGCTATTTTTCAGGTGAAGGGACACCACGTAAGTGAATGTGCATTTTAATAATAAATGTGCATCGACAAAAGTAATAGAGGACGTCAAAGAAGGTGTTAAAAGTGTCGTCCACGAGCTATAATGCAGGCCTCATATCTCAGGTGAATGGAATTTCGAACATTCTGAAGATTCCAGGCATGTCTTGTACTTCCCTGCAATGCGTGCAATCTGTTTCTCAACACCGTCAATAGGGGTGTCATACACTGGAGTTTCAATATGCCTCTCGTCAAAGGCAGCCCCAATGCGTGTTAGATCCGGTGAGCGAGCAGTCTAATGCACCAAACGCCCGGAACTCTCGCGTCCTTGCAAGATCACCTACCGTATCATGAAAGCATTTTCGATCACGCGTTGCTACGCAATTACAAGTCGTACAGATGCACCGTACTTCATATCCCTCCTAAAAGTTTGTAACCTATATTATACCCCTGTATAGCACTCAAATAGGTTACCATATTCTGAAATTCTAAAAGTAGCCAACCCCTACGATAAAAGCTGCTTTCATCCAAAACAAATGGCATCACTAGATGATTTAACTTGAGGTACAATACTGTACAAAAACAAATTTATCTTCTTGCAATCACCCACCGCACTAGCCAACGCCGTACTTATTATATTTTAAATACAGTATTGTGTGTATTGTGCGCAAGGAAATCGAAAGCTCCATGAACGAATATGATTTAGCACCGATTCCCTTAACCCCTTTAAGCGGTTTTTAAAAATTTTCTGATTCGCATTATAACTGCCACAGTGGAAATCACTAAACCTTCTAGAAATTTCCACCTATTTCAAGAATAAAATATTTTTCTGATTGCGTGAGCTGATAAATGCTTCCCCCCAACACAAAATAGTAATAAAAAACAAGAAAGAGAAAAACTATATTTCTCTAGCCCCGTTTACGTAGGAAATGGAAGAAGCGGGTTTTATAAACCCTGCTTCAGGAATTCTCACCAATTAATGCTCTCCATTTCTTTCCTTATGAGGGAAAGCAGTCATCAAGCGGGTGCTAGAACTTTCAATGCTACCGCAATATTGCACATATGAACGGGACTTCTGTTATTTATGCTACACGTATAATTGTATACTACCTCGGAAGGAAAGGAAAACCATCCTCTCCCCACCTTTTGTTATCAGACTATGAACAAAAACTGACTCCACCCACTTGCAATTCATTGACAAGACGGAGGGAGGAAGAAAAACATGTTACAGGCAAAGAGCTCTCTGTAAAGTACTAGCTGGGCTCGGGATTGCTCCGAAATGAGAGGGTTTCAAAAAAGACGAGCTATCTCGGGATTGCTTGTTATGAATTGAGAAGTTTGAACACTTCGCTTTGCCTAGAGCAGCATGGTAAGGATTTTTGTTTTAGTTCAGGTACACCTTTGTCCTCCGCTGTATATACACTCTTTTGCAAATAAAAACAAAGCACCTCTAAAAAATAATCCGATCATCTCGAAATTTCGCATGCAAATTTCTTTATGCCAAGTATGAAAATGATTAAATTTCCAAGGCCAATGAATGTTAATTTCGGTCATAGTGCGCGTTTCGACTGCGCAACTAGATTTGTATAAAACAGGTAACAACCGCAGACGGTTTATCTTTTCCCGTTGTCGGCGTTGCAGTTCCCTGAAGACACGACCAATAATGCCGAGCTCAATAAATTCTAGGCCAGTGGTCTGGAGGAGAATCTTATTTGCAAAATTTTCGTTCAGTATAAATTCACTGAAAAAATCAATTAAATACGTATAAAGAATCTTGCTTCAAGATGAGGGTCGAAAACTCTGGATAAGACAGGGGAGCCACGAGAAAAAAAATATGGTTCAAAGTGGGCCACGGCCAAAAAAAGGTTAAGAAACACTGGTCTAGAGTAATGTCGCAGCCGATCGCCATGGTTTTCAGCGATGAATCCCGCTTCAGTTTTGGAGCAGATGACCATCGGACTCGTGTGGAGGGGCCGGGTCCAGCGACCCGAATCAGCCTTTGTTTTAGAAAAGCATACAGCCATTGCCCCTTGGTGTGATGGTGTGGAGTGCTATCTCTTACGACAGGACAGCAGATCGCCTCTAGTCGTCCTGCGTACATCTCGCGATATGTTGATGACATCCAGCAGCCAGTTGCATTAACCTTCATGGCATGTCATCCTGGGGCCATTTTACAACAAGATAATGCCAGGTCCCATACGGCTCGCATATCTCTGGACTGCCTCCTTGCTGTTGATACTGTTCCTTGGCCATCAAGGTCACCGGAACTTTCACCAATCGAACATGTATGGGACATGGTAGGCCGTCAGATTCGGGCAACCCAAAATGTCGCAGATCTGGGTCAATAATTGATGAATGCTGGTAGAATGTATCGCTAGATGAGATTAGGAATCTTTATTACTCCTTAGATCGACGTATACAAGCATGCATCGCCGCTTGTTGGCGCGCCCGCCAAGGGGGGTTTCACCAATTACTGATTTGAACATTTAATGTGCAATTGCTAGCCATTGATGGGTCCAACGGCTTTGAGTTTTTAATCATTTCATTATCTGTGTATGAGCTTTGCACGTGTTTAATTTCAATAAAAACAGTCAATTTCCCCATGGTGCTTCTTTTTTTGCAAAAGAGTGTATTTTTTGAAACATTTTTCAATGTGTTTAGATCGTTGATGTCAGGCATCGAAATCGAAATTACTGTGGTTGTCCCAGTACCCATAGTATTTTGTAGCGCTGGACCGTGCTCACTTAGAATCTATTCCCCCATCAAATAAAAAAAAAATTTTCTTTTCATAATATCATCCTAGTCATGGCAGGTCAGTGTTATTTTCTAGCTACAGAAGCATATCCGCACAGAAAACTTCAAATATATTTATTTATGACATTTTTGATCGCTTTCAGAGCTTTTATGTCAAGTGCTGTTCTCGGCAAAAGTATTTTCTGTCACACGTTAACTAGTTTTTTTTTTCCACCGGTTAGGATCCTCCCAGCCTCATCTGTTACATGGGCAAAGTGATGTTGCGAAGTCGGATGTTATTCTTTTTGTTTTAGAGTAGTGATTGTGACTTTTGACTTTTTGTTGTTAGCCTGAAATTGTTTTTTTTTTAACTAGAATAATGACTGACCTACCTGGATGGAAACGTTAAGGTTTGTTCTCAGAAAATTTCGATGAGATTCATCAAATGATATAAATTTGTATAACGACCGAGCTAAAGACTTCACAAACTCTAGAAATTTCTCATCTGCTTTCAAATATTATCTCTTCAATCACAATTACGTGATTCCGTTATCTGCTACATTAAAAAAATATTTTTTTTTGTCTCAAGTCTTCTATAGATATGCATGTGTATTCACTATATTTAACAAGGCGAAAAGTAGTCGAAATTCCACTGCCATATTTTCTTAAGAATTCAACATAACACTTTGTGTGTGTGGGTGAAATTGCAGCCAAAACGGTGAAAGTGTGTTTTAGCAAATTCCTTGGCGCACTATAACCAATCTTAGCACTTTGCTATAGTAATTCTAAAGCACGAAAGGAAAAAAGATCCACACGACTTATACTTATTCTTGCTCGTTTTTCTTTTTTGTTGTCTTAAAACTGAACAGTAGGAAACGAACGAATAGTAAACAATGAGGAACAATTTCACCTTCCGCAACCTTGATTTTTTTTTTCATTCTGCAGTTAGTTGAATTGTGTAGAGAAAAGTGAGCAATTCAGCCTTGAAGCACAATACTGTAGGTAATCTCTACCTGGCAATATATTGAAATTAAGAAACTTCGTCGTGCTAAATACGTTAACAATAGCTTCCAAACCACATATGTTGAGCTCTCTCAATTTATTTCAGTGTATGTTTTTTTTTCCCACTCTTGCAACATTGCTTGAATATTGTCCCAACTACTAATTTTTCTGAAATGAAACTCCTTTAGCCGCAATGGAGTGAATCTGTTTCATGGGGAATCAGGGTCACGAAAATTAAAACGCTTCAATCCAGGGACGTACGCAGGATATACCTTTGGTGAGGGGTACAAAAATTATCTTCCCGAGAAGTTTTGAGTTACTACAATTCAAAAAGCATTTAAATTAATATAAATTGGTTAATATAGCATAAGAAAGGGTATTTTCTTTCGATATTTTAATTTGTTCACCGAAATATTTCTCCCCTAATTTTTGGTCGGCTTGGGGGGTGGCACGGGTCCCCTGTGAGCTGGTATAGTCTCGACTTTTTTCATCATTAACGTGTCGATAACAGTGGGCTCGCATTACGTGTGCTGTGTGGAAAATCTGTATACATTTACATCATTTCATTACTTCAGACCCGAAATTGCGGAAGGCATCTCAATCAGAGGAGGGGTTAGGTTCCACTTTTATCGCCGTGAAAAATTTATTCATGGGATTTTGTAAGCCGTTCAACCCGTATTCGCACGATATTTGAAAATTTCCGAAATCAAAAGTTTTCATGTGTCTTGTTTCACGTGAAACAAATCAATTTCGTCACATTCTCAGACTATATACATGATCAATGGAAATACATAAGAATAATGTTGTTTATTTTATAATGAAGCTGTGCATATTGATTCAATATCCGTCGCCATCCCCTACCCACATTCCAATTTCATTCGAAAGTTTCACTTCTATCGTGCGATATTCTCATTTTTTCCAGCAGTCACTGAACCGTCTCGCTACTGACATATTTCTCGATGAACAGAACATCACAGGCAAACAAAAATACATTCTAATAAACTTCACAATTGTAGGGGATGGTAAAAATCTGAGAAACTATAATTGCTTCTGCGTGGGATTTAGATTTTACAGCTATTACTGAAATCCGGGAAAATGATAGGGAGTTATACATTAAGTACGTCAATAGCGGATGCAGTGACCATTGCCCACCTCTCTATTTAAGGGCTCAAAGTAAAGAGCTACAAAAAATTCAATGAAGTCGGGAAAAAAATTCAATGAATTTTTTTCCTGACTCTTTTCTAACAATCTCGTTAGGTTTCAACAAGGATTATGCTATTCCACGTACGGAAAAATTTGATTGACAATTGGTAGCGATAAACATGAATTAACAAACCACTCTATAAAATTCCAATAGATGACGGAGACGTTCTAAAAACTGTGTATGCTAGTCTTACAGATTTACAAGGGAAGTGTTGTTGAAGGTACTGCTACATAAGATTAAAATCTAACGTGGTTCTCTAATTTTCAAAAAGGGCCGTGGAAAAAATTCCATAAACGTGGTCGAATGAGTTTATCGAGTTCGCTCTAAAAAATTCAGGGATATCATTATTAAACAATGACCACCTGTAGATGGTTTTCTCATATATGATTTCAGATATACCTTCTCAATATGTTATTGCCAATAGTCCACTCGTTGCTCAAGCAAAGGGCGGAAGTGCCATACAACATGTAAACACTTGTCACCTTATTCGGAATTGAAAGTCGGCGCAATCATTCTCGTACTAAAATTATAAACTAGAAGTACTTTTTCTCTAGAGAGACAGATTTCTGATTCGATTAGATTGGTGGTACATTGAAATGTGGCAATATGACCACAGTTGGTGAGCGGGGAAAAGAAAAAAAGCTGCTGACGACGTGGATGACGGATTATAATGTACTGTCGGGCAACCATCCATGGTTAAATCGTGTTGTTATAAACCTCCTTTGTTTTTGCGATCATATGAATAAGGCTTCAGGTAAAGGCAAAAATGTGAACGCTTTCTACCTAGATATTAAAAAATCATTTGACCGAGTTCAACATAGTGAACTCTTGAAGCTTTCATAAGATTTGGATTGTGGGCCAGTTTGTTTAATTAGGTAGAATCGTAGTTGTGGGATAAGTCACAATGGGTCTTGGTGGACGGGGAATTTACTGATTATGTCAAAAGTGGAGCATTCAAGAAATTATCCTTGGGGACATACTTTTCACGGTTTCTGGTGATAAACACGGTGAATTTATCTATATCAATGCTAGCAAATCGCGGATAACATAAACCTAATAGACGTAGTTTGGAATCCTAGTGACCAAATTGAATGTAGGCAAATGAATGGAGTTGTTGGTTGATTTTTTTCATATCATCCATTCAAATTACCCACGTTTCAGTTATGAGTTGAATGGTAAAACTATTAGATCTCTAGATAAGACTTGGTTATGTGGAAATTCTGATTAATGAGTGACTTACGTTTTATGAACGCTGTTGTGTCGCGATCGAAGAAGTAAATACTGTGAACTACTGGGAATCATAAAGTATAAGGTCTCTTCACGTTCTCTTAAATTCATCCTGTTGTTTTTCCGTAACTTAATTCGTCCTGTCCTAGACTGTGCAGAAGGGTTTCGGAAGCCATACCTACAAAAAGATATGGATCTGTTCGAGCAGTGCAGAGCCACTAGGACATAATTTGGTGTAAAACAGCCATCTTCAACCTGTCGCTCGCGACCACCATGGTGCTTCCCAAAGCATCAAAAGTGCTCAATGCTCGTGCGAATTTTTCGCCCGCAAACAATGCTCTAATTGAATACCCTGTAAAATTTGCATTCGAGTATTACAATCAATTCAGATGTCAGGCACACATGTCAGAGTTGCCGTACGGGGTGCTCTTCGTAAACCGTACGAAGAATAAGACAACAATTTTTTGTTATGGAAAGTGTATTATATAGTATTAATTATTAATTTTTTTTCCTTTCGTGATACGTATATGTTTTTATATATTGGGTTGCTGTATTTTGGTTATATTTGACATCCATTTTTTTATTTGTACCATTTTTCAGCGATCTCGTTGGACATTTTGCTTGTTGTGGCTTTTGTGTTTGCATTTGCATTTCATAATTTAAAACTCTTTTTTTTTATCTGTTTGAGTTTTTTTAATGGCAGTAAATACCTTCCAAATTATTGGCAGTTTTGCAGTTTTGCATCTTTTACAGCTACTTGAGTCACTCTGTTATGCGATTTCATTTACTCCGTCAAGGTCACAAAAAGTCGATCTCAAGAAAGAATTGAAATTTTTTTTTCAACATCCCTGCTATAGTTTCCGTTACGTTGTTGGGGTTTGAAAGCGTGCTAGGAAATTGCAGCCCATTGCAACTGTAAGGGTTCGGTTTTCACCTCTCCAAGTTCCTGCGTGGCATCATATTGTATACCAAAAGTTGTTTTTTTAATTTATTTCTTTTATACTTGGAGTTTTTGGTTTTAATGCATTTGAATTCTGTACATATAAATCTAAAAAAACATACTATTTTATTTGCAGAGAGGACGCTTCTTCTCCAAAAGAATGACTTGATAGCCGAATTAAAGCAAACTAAGGATATCGAAGGTGTTCGCAAAATGAAAGAAGAGCGTTGCAAACTCGACTTATCGGTAAATATCCCATATAAGAATATAACTGTGGTTTTTTTGTCTTTGCTGTGGTATGTTAACTACTTGATGGAGGGGGAACGAAATTTCTTGCGTTCCAATGTGTTATACCTCCGCGTAAGAAATAATTCTGTTTTAAGGACTCTCTAATCGGGTGTTATGTCTTGCGACTGAACCGACAGCATTATGCATCTCATTTCATCATTGATAATTTATAGCATTTTAGTACGTGGTGAATCCTCTCAAAAATGATATTTGGAAAGGCATAGAATCGATCGATTTACTTGTTCGTGCTTCTGTTTGGAAGATTCTGTCATAATATCCGCAACTGGTCAGCTAATTCAATGGTACTCTTATAAGACTGGAATTGTTATCCTTGCAATTCCCAAGCGCGCTCTAGAGCTTTATCTACAACAGCCCTGAATAGCCATGATCGAGTATTAAGTCCTTGATGGCATTGTCAAGAAAATCATATAGAGATCAGTTGTTTCAAGAGATGGCTCTCCGTACTATCATTCAAAAAAATATTCTCCGTCCCTCAACAAGCCCATTTATTAATACTCGATAGCCATATAGTTCAGAATCAGATTCCAGAATTTTCAACGGAGACGGACTACGATTGCTATGCTTTAATAGGCCTTAAGTAGGATTTTGTTTCGGGTGCCCGTAAAAGGAACACTGACTGCTCTTTCCCCACACACGTATGTGGTGGTCATTTGCATTGAAAGTTGTATTCCTAGATAGCCCACACTACAGAATATATGGAAAATATTAAATATCTTCGATCGAAATGTTGTTTGTCTAATGGTGTCATAAGACTCGACAACGGCTAACATGTGCCCGCTCTCTCTGATCAACTGTGGCCCACACCCAGAAACTAACAGACCAATTATCAATATGACGAACAATATGGCAAACAATACGTCTGATGGACGACTTGTCATTTCTCAGGTAAATGTGACCTCTTTGAATCAAACAATCAACCATTGGGTGGTCAAGTAACAGTGAAATGACATAAAATAGAAAATTCTGTAGAAATTGCCTATCAGCACTATATACTTATATCACTAGTACTTTTGACAGCCTTGAGATGTCCCTATATGAAGTTTATGCGTGTATGGCCGGGTTTATACTATAAAAGTTTTAGAAAAGTTCTCTTTTATAAAACTTGAAAAAGGCAACCAATAAGCGTATCGATTATATTCTCTAAAAAGTAGAAAACCATCTTAGAATCCATCAAGTATAAGTATTGCACCATCGGTAAATTTGAGATGTTTGGAGAAAGAATAATTATACAACATTCCTCAATGAATGCACCATCTTGCAAGAGTTGCATAGGAGTTTGTGAAATCTCTAGACCAACTTTCCTTTATAAATCAAATAAATAAGACTGCTTTCTAAAGACTTTCGTTTTGCACCTTGTTATTTTTTTACAGGCTGCTGATATTGAAAATTTCAAAGCCGAGAATTTTGTTGATCAGATTCCCGAGGTTGATGCAAATGGATGTGTCATTCCACCATGGAAAAGGCAGATGTTGGCTAAAAAAGCTGCAGAGAAAGCTAAAAAGGAAGCGGAAGAGCAGAGATTGGTAATTATGAGATTTTTAACCTTATTATGACATTTCTCATAAGATGTGCATCATACGCTAAGAATTAAATCAGTAGATGGCCGGGATTACGCTATAAAAGTTCGATCAAAGATCTTTTACAAAACTTTAAAAAAAACAACCAATAAGCGTATCAATTACATTCGAGCGAATGTAACAAATAGGCTAATTGATTGTTTTTTTCAAGTTTTGTAAAATATCTATTAAACGTATAGTGTAATTTTAGATAGTCTGAACTTCTACGAACCCCCCCCCCTGATTTTTCTATCCAATTTAATGTTTATTTATTTTTTAATTCAAAGTTTTATTCAAATATTCTCTATAATTTGAAGTTGGAGGGGAAAAAATGATAAATATTGATAATTTAATGCGTGTTTTAACCCTTTACGTCCAGAGGTTTTTTCGGTACTTCGTTAGTGTAGTTTGTAGTGGCCTTTCCCACGATAAAGAAGGCTCTACGTGTTAACTAGCTCTTCCTGTTTTTGGATAGCTTATAAGTTTGCTAAACAGTCAAATTCACAGGGCCTTTCTGTGATCGTAAGGAGCCGTTATAACAATAAGTATCGATTTTTTCCGATGTCGAGTCCATCTCGACATAGGACCGCTAAAGGTTAACATTATTCATCCGGAATGCATCGAAATTGTGCAGCGCTTGGTATGAATTGTGTTGTTCAACCTCTATAAAAACAGTTTCTGTTTAGAATAGTTTCTTCCAACAAATTCCAAAGACAATAGGTTTCGCCAATACCATACAAATGATTAGCAAAATTTGGAACACAGTTTCGTAACTTACCGGGCTCTTACACCGTGGTCTGCTATTTCTTTCTGACGTTTCGTCCGAAGCTGTGGCGAACATCTTCAGAGGTGAGTGGTGAGTCTACTACTTTTGAGTGCCGACGAGGTGCCCTTCTTATCAACTTCTCCGGCTTCACTTACTGTAAATTGTTGACCGGTTGCCTCATGCTCAGGAAAGTGAGAAGTCAAAGAAATATCAGACCAAGGCCCAACAGTCCGGTAAGTTCTCATCCTCTATTATACTCCAGCTGTGAAAGCCTACGCCAAAGCAATTTCGTAACTGATAATCAGTAACTGTTTCCGTAAATCAATCTTTGAACATGGCCATGAAATTCTACATTGATGCCGATTCCAGAACGGCGGAATAATGTAGCAGCTAAGATTAATTATTAATCCTAGTTACAGTTTGTAGTCATTTTATGAATTCGGTGTAGATTAATTAAATAGTTCGAATTTTGGATAATTCGAACTTTTTTGCTGTCCTCTTTGCGTCGAATTAACCAAGTTTGACTGAGTATGTAAAGGTCCACTTAAGCTAAAAGTCTACTAAGAAACCATAACACCAAACAGAGACCATAACCAGGAACATACAGAAAAACTACAGCGTGTCTTTTCTACAGCGTGTCATTTTTAACTTCCAATATCTGAGTTCTTTCATTTTGGTACAGGACGGTACCATATCTTCTTCTAAACAGTACTTTATTTTTTCAAAATAGAGTTTTCTATGTAAGTCATGTATTTATTTATCTTGTACTTTTTTTTTAAGCGGGAAGCCGAAGCTAAGAAGCTAAACGCAATACCACCTTGGAAGAGACAGCTTCTACAAAGAAAAGAGGACCAAGTTCGAACACCAGCAACACAAAAGTGAGCTTTTCATGATATTTAAAACGATTAACTATATATTATGGGTAATAATTAAGAGTGACCAAACACTTGTTGTTTTCTTTACATTTTTCGACAGTTTGGTCGTTTTGATAAAAATGCCCGTATCGTCCCATTTTTTTAACTCTTTAAGCGGTTTTAAAAATTTTCCTGATCCGCATTAGAACTGCCACATTTGAAATTGCCACCTATTTTCAAGAAGAATTATTTTTTCCGATTACAAGATGATAATTACTTCCCCCCCCCCCCCGCAATAAGATACTTTACTTCGCCAATCGCTTTTATTTCCCTCACTATGATACAAAAATACCTGCCAAGACATGTGTGGCTTTCTAGGAAGTGAAATATTTTTTTGGGAGAATAAATTTTCTATTATTTATATATTGGCCGTATATTTCTTTACAGTGCTGAAAGAAAGGGTAAAACAGTCTCTTTTTCTGGCTCCTTCTCTTATCTAACCTTGAACAAGAGCTGACTCCACAAACTGGCAATTGATTGATTGGAAAGAGGATGGAAAATATGTTTTACTGTAAAAACAACTTCAACGTGTTTTTTGGAAGCCTAGATATTTCGTAGATGCTGGAATAAAGCAGATGAATTTTAACGAGATATCTCGGGATTGCCGCTGAGAGGGTTGAGTTGAATTCGTTATCTTCACTGAAATTGTGGATATAGGAAATGCTTGAATTTATAACTCCAAACGTGAATACCTACTGTATTTAGCCACTTCCCTTACAAGAGCGAGATATCTCGTCCTAGAGTAGATGGAGGAACTACATTAGAGATCTCTCTTTCTTTTCTTTCCCTCTTATAATCATGATGATTTATTGGTTTCTATCCTATGAACGGAATATGAATATCAGAAAGACGATTTCCCCGTGAGGGCAGAGATGAATTTTCCTTTCCTGAAACATCCATATCTCCATACTTAGCCAGTTTCCTGTATCTGCCGGAATATGAATATTTCTCTTCTTATATACAGGGTGTCCTACGAATGCTAATGCACCCTTTATCTCATCAACCGTTTCTCGTAGAATTACGGTTTCAATTTAAAAAATGCCAAAAAATGTGTTCAAAAATCACCCTGTATCAGTTTTGAGGATACAAATACCCCCTCCCAAGGGGCGCGGAAGCCCAGGTCGGTAAGATACTCGCCTAAAGTACCAAAGGATGTTTAGAGGTGTCGTGAGTTCGATACCCGGTTCGTCCTTGTCAGGAAACTTTCCTGACACAGGGGTGCAACAGAAACGACGACATGATCGCAGAAAAAATTGCACCGCAGGGAGTTCCCATCGAGGGGTTAGCACACCAACCTCCCGATGAGTATAAAAAACAAACCTGCCGTTCGGAATCGACAATAAATTGTAGGTCCCGGTCTAATTAGCTCTCGGGTGCAGAAAACGACCGTGGTGTGACACAAATGATCAAATACCCCCCCCCCCCTGCCAACTTCCAATTAGAAAGTTATTACTCTGTTTCCTCTGAGCGCAACAATAAAAGCCCTATGTTTTAACCCCAATATTTGCCGAGATATTCAAATTGAAAAATTGGAGAAAAGTTGGAAAAGAGCAATACAAGAGTGGGAGAAGGAAGCGTTGTCCGTTAGTTTCTGCTGTTTTTCCCCACCATTTTTCTCAGATTTTTGAATTCAAATATCTCAGCGAATATTGTAATAAAAAACATGGGATATTTTTGTTGGGCTCAGAGAAGACATGGCAACAACTTTCTAATCCATTTCTGGCTGATCCATTTTCGCAACACTCTGTTTAGTTTTTTGTCAAGTAATTTTCATGTAAATTTTTGTTTTAAATGAATATTCTTATGAATGAGAAATTTTAATGATGTGTCATAGCGTTCCCTAAAATTTGCTTTCAAATAAATTACTTTTCAAAAATGAAATTTCAAGAAATTTTATCCTGATTTTCAATCTGAATTTTCATTTTTCATGGCCATTTTCGTTTCATCAACAACTTTTTTAGAAATGGAAAAAAATATTTTTTCTCAAATTTTTTGTTACGGGGTACATAACATTTTCCAAAACCATAATTACTAATTATTTTTAATAAGTTAATTAATTTATAATAATTAAAGAGTTGATTAATTAGAAAGTTGCACAAATTAAAAATAACCATATGCTAAATTAATGCTCAATTTTTAAAAACTTCTCAAATGTGTTAAGTAACTAGTCATCATATACATACAGGGTGCATAGCAAACAGGGTGTATGCCATTTTACTGTGGACCGTTGATTCTAGAGCTATACTTTCAATTGGAAAAAGTTTCCAAATAGCGTGTAGTACTCGGATATGCCACTCATGTTTCAATGGGTTGTATAGTTATTAAATTAAAAATTCAATTAGAAAGCTTTCGCCCTGTCTCCCGTTATGCCAACTAAAAAAAATTCCACGTTTCTAAGTACAATATTCACGGAGATGTTCGAATTCAAAAAACGGAGGAAAGTTGGGAAAAAGAGCTTTGAATACAGGTAAACCGTTTTACCTGCATTTAATGCTCCCCTAATTTCATTAAAAAATCAAAAAATTGACAAACCAGGGTGTTTTTAGCACCCTAAGGCCGTGCACATAGTGCGGCGACCAAGAGGTATGGGAATGCATAATAGTGACTAGCGACGGAAACAATAGCATTGTTTTGTTCTACACCGCACATTCTAGAGGAGCGAGACAAAAGAGAGAAAGAGGCAACTTAACGAGGTGCGGAAGTGGAACAAACATGTGTTTATTTTCACTTCGATCTGCTGATTTTCGGTATCTGCTGATTGGTGCCGTTTCTCCCTTTTTTTTCTTTCTTTCTTCTGTGGGAGAATCATCATCATCATCACACCCCTTACATTTCAGAACCCCTTTGGCCATTTTCTCTACCCTTTTCCTCTCTTAGTGTGTGCGAACATCTGTTCCTCCACCCCATGCATTTTTTTCTTCCTAGTCGCAATTCTTGGAACGCGTACCTCTTCGCTCCAATCTGAGCGCAGTCACTTGTCAAAGAATCAGATGATTTTTTTACACGATGAAAAAAAAGTTAAAATCCTCACTGATAGGTGATGCCAGGTTAACAAATGAAGACTTGAGAATGTAAAAACTACACAGATGTTCGATGTGTCGCCATAACGCGAGAAAATCATGCAAAATATTGAGTAAGAAAACCATTTATACTACTGTTAAATTTGATTCTTTTAAAATCGGGTGGGAATCCTCTCAGCGAGGTGTGTAAAAAAAGCAAAAACGTCAAAAGCGATGCCATTCGGTACCAGCAATAAACAGTCCCGATCTAATTAACCCTCGTGTTCAGAAAATGACCGTGTTGTGACTAAAATGATCAATCAATCATCGATAGAAACCAACAGCTAGCTTATGGAGTATTTATTTAGTAAGAGTGTTGAGAGAATTTTGAATCACCGTTTCGTTGAATTATCGTGACTTTTTGAAAGACTGCGATGCAGTAGTGAAAAGGTCTTTTACGTCAATAATGAATTGGCTGCAGACATTACGAAAACTTAGAACGGAAAACAAAATCGAGGAACGGCAAGTTCTGTTAACTGAAACTATGCTCAGAAAAATAAAACAGCGATTCGATGAAACTGGTGGCTCAGAGCAGCGCTTCTTAACCTTTTTTCTGCCATGGCCCAGTGAACCATATTTCCTTCCCGTGGTCCCTTGACATATCCAGAAACAAGACCCTTTCTATTTATTGAATTGAATTTTTTCAGTAAATTCATAGTGAACAAAAATTTTATAAAGTCGATCCACGGGCCCCTGACAAGATTTCGATGAAATTCACTCTTGTGGTGAGAGATTTCCATGCCGTGCCGTCACAAAACCGTGGGTCTCCGGGCAGAATGGTGTCTGGGGGAATCTCATACTCAGCTTGAAGTAACAGCTTACATATTTACTCTAAACTACCTGATCTCATCATGTAGCTCTCCATTGATTTGATGCCCATTTGGTATGATGCGTAGTTCTATAGGGGAATTCTCATAAATTCTGATAATAGTCACAGCTTTCCCAAGTATATTTTACTTGAATGATTTATTTCCTCACATTTGATTTTTTTTCCAAAGCTCTGCCTCCCCACATAACCACCTGTCATGGTTCCCTTTCCACTCAAATTTCACAAGTGGTCCCTTGGAACATTCCATTACCACAAGGGGGCATAGGCGGAGATAGACTTGGAAGGCTGAAGGGCGCAGTGAATATTGCTGGGGGGCGCGATGATGATGATGATGTCAATTCATCTATACATATATGCATTAGATCAATCGACTTGGGGGCGGTAATGCCCCACGCCCCCCCCCATCTCTACCCATGCAAGGGAGTCATATGGCCTCAGGCTGAGAATCACTGACTTAGAGGATCGGCCTTGGAGTAGCGGGCCGCAAATGGATGCTCTCGCATCATGTTTGTTTGAAGCTCATCTACTTTGTCTTAGCTGGAAGATATCATAGGTCATTGGTTCTCAACTATTGGAAACCCCCGCCCCGATTGATTTCTTTGTTGTGAGCGGAAGGCGCAGTCATACACACGACTTATGGAAAATAAATGAGGAAAATGAAACAGTGAATCACTCAAAGCCTGGTTTGACTGATGGCAGGGCCCGGTGGATGAGAAACACTGTCAAATGCCGCTAGATCTCTGCTGTTGACTACGACATGCCGTAGGCAAGTGTGAATGGTTTTCTCATATAATGTTTTTCAAGATTTGCTTACATATGGCGGTGAACCAGCACCTCCTAGAGATAGAAGGCCTCTCACGCTGCTCGTGACTTCAGCATGTAGTCCATTTTCTCTCAGAATATTCAGGGAAAAAAATTCTCTGCTCGTGCCAATATCATCGTTGTGTGAAAAAGAAATGATCGGGCTCAGAATTGGCGATTTCTATGCCCTACATCCAATCACCATGAGGTATTTGTGAGCCAACCAGGAATATTCTACGCCAAAATAAGAAGAAACGAAATAGGATGCTCTGTTTTTCAAAATGTGGCAAACTTGCTAGGTCTTAATGACGTTACAGATGAACTTGGCAACCCGTGTGGAGGCCTTCTATCTCTAGGAGGTGCTGGGTGAACACGTAGCATATTTGTGTTGTTTTCACATTCTCAAATGAAACGAATGCCTGTTGCACAATCTAGATTTTTGTGGGTTTCGTTAATGTATCGCCTCCTCTCGGTGAGAATTGCGTCTAATATTTCGACTATTATTGCACCAAAAAAAATCCACCTCTTTGGTAATTGTGTTTGGTAAGTCTAATGCTGCAAATCGCACTCCAGCCCGCCAATTTGTTTCTTTTTTATGCTGTACTTAAAATTCGTTTAAATTTATAGGACAGCCTTTACTAATACACATACCAATTTCAGAGATTTATCACTTTTTCCTTTTTTTGCAATCTTCCGGCACATTTGGTAGTAAATTGCCCAGGAAGATAGGTCGGAGTTGTGCTCGGTTTGAAAGAGATTCATCACTGGTACTTTGACTATACTTCGTGCAAATGTGTTGCCAAAAACCCTTCAGTAAAAAGTTAACTCTCTCTTTGACAAGATATCTCGTCACCTTGAAAGCCTCTTATTTTGGAATTGACAGACCCAAATATTCTGTAACGTTGATTTCGCATGAAACATTTTTCTCCATACCCAGGCCCGTCATTTAGGAAATGGGGCGGGGGGGGGGGGCTGGCATTTGAAAATACACTAAAAATGGTATATATATATATATATATACACAAATATACGGGGTGATTATAAAAAAACTATCCCGACATATGGGCCCCTAACTATCATACCATTCACAGAAACTGAATGAAATTTTGGCATAAGGTATTTTGAGGTATACGCTCAAGAATGATATGGAAAACAACAGTGTCACTCTAACAGTTACGGTTACAGTGAGAAAATTTCGAAAATATCAAATGGCAACACCAAGTTTTTTGTATTGGAATGCGATCTCCATACTGAAAAACACTAAATAGCGTTGGAATGGCACCTGTAGCACGAAAATCCCCGGAGCTAGGCAAGGAAAAAGGACTTTGCCGTGCACCAGAGCATTAATGTTCGTTTCATTCGTCACACCGTTTCTTCGGCTGAGATCCCAGCCTGATTAGTCCTCCACAAGGTCATGTGGAAAACACAATAAAATGCTTTATTTTATGCTGCTTCTCTGTCCTTATTGGTTGTCCTCACTTTTAGCCTATCTACCGCCGATGATTTTCATGCTACAGTTGCCGTTCGAACGCTATTTAGGGTTTTTCACAATGGAGATCGCATTCCAATACAAAAAACTTGGTGTTGCCATTTGATATTTTCTCACTGTAACCGTAACTGTTAGAGTGACACTGTTGTTTTCCATATCATTCTTGAGCGCATACATCAAAATACCTTATGCCAAAATTTCATTCAGTTTCTGTGAATGATATGATAGTTAGGGGCCCATATGTCGGGATAGTTTCTTTATAATCACCCTGTATATATACATACATTGAGTACATGTGCTTTGCCCCCCCCCCTTAGTTGAATGAACGGTTGAAAAAGTTGAAATGACGGTCCTGTCTATACCCCTTACTTTGCACCTGCTGAAAAAAGTAAAAAAAAACCCCACATCATTAAAAAAGATATGGCATTTTACAAGGAGTTTAGCGATTTCCACTTTGCCGCGGATAAGTCAGTTCATATATTTGTCATGCTTTTGATTCAAATACATACATACTCACTGTAGATTTGCTCCATGGTTTAAATGTACTAAATTCCTTCATTTCTACTCAAATCACAATTTTTATAGAATGTCATTTTTATTAGCTTTAGTAGTGTCTCGCATTTATACTTTGACAATATATTGTCCCTCTAGAGCAGGGGTGGCCAACTGCTGGCCCGTGAAGTGATTTTGTGCTGCCCGCGACAAGGTAAAAGTACCGTGAAGAAATTAAATTTGTGGTCATTATTTGAACTATCGGGTTCCAACAGAGGATTTCTTCATTAACAAACTACTTGCAAACTTCTTATTTCTAGTGACGAAAGTAATTTAATAACTATTCAATTCAATTAATAATGGTGCGGCTTATACACCGAAGTGGTACCATTAGTGTAGTGCGGCCCGCGATGCTACATAATGCTGACCATTATGTTGGCCTGTGAACAGAAAGAAGTTTGCCACCCCTGCTCTAGAGTAATTATGTGAATTTGATCGTAAATGTAAATTTTTGTTCCAGCATCCATCGGACGATGTCGCAACCATTGCCGAAAACTGTGGAGTCATCTACGCCTCCAGAGAGGAGTTTTATAGAGCTTCAAGAACAACAGCAAATCGCTGAAAATCCCTGCGAACGTAGGACGTCAGAAGAAACCGTCGACGATACCGAAGACATCCCGCCAAACCCATGGCTGCAACAATTACGAAAGACAAAGAGTTTGTTTCGATGACAGGATTCAATCACTTCAAACCCCCGTCCTCTTTGTGACTTTGTTCATTCGTCGTTCCTGCTTAAAAATTTCTGTTAATCTTTGTTTTTCATAAAGCAAATGCCTATGCAGACCTTGGAGAGTGAGAAAGCAAGACTCAATCAAAAAGAATTGAATACAAAGATTATACATCGAGTGGGAAACGGTGAGCTAGTAAAAACTAGCTCATCGTTTCCATTGTGTTGAAATTGCTGCATGCAGTGAACCAAAGTGGATTTGAGGTAGATAGCTGTTGTTCCTGTAATATATACTGTCAAGGTAATGTCACACGATGTCCGAAAATGACATTTCGAGCTCAAGTTTCTAATTATATAAACCATAAAGTAGAAAATTTCGTTACAGTCGGTGCTAAATACTAAACCAGTAGAAGCGACGTATGAATATATTTGCAATAAAAATGTTTTATTATTTTCTCGAAGACATCTTGTTTTACATTGATGATATACAAGTTCGATCGCGATTGTTTTAACGTTGGACTTGCCATAGCTCCTTGCCGAATTGATGGTCATCCATTAAATTTGGATGAAATTAAGACTGGAGAATTATTTCCTGGTGGAGTTGCCACATCAAGTCCATCTGTTTAAATGTGATACGACACGTGAAAGGCTCATTGTACTTTCAGTTGTGTTTCTATTTGACTGACACTTGCTGCCTCTTCTTTATAAGGCTACATTCTCACCTAAACTCCACTGACCGAAAAAAAGAAATTACAGTAAAATCGTTACGGATAACGTCCTGTTGGAAAAAAAGCGCCAGTTTGACAATTGCGGTCAGTATGCGAACATTCTGAGTGCCTTTTTTTGCATGCCAATCGTGTGCTGTGCATTGTATTGTCTATTGATAATCGCTTGAGGCAGTGCTTTCTATAGATGACAAACATGACCCATGTTTTATATCGATAGTGTTTTTATACATGAAATATTAATGAATAATTGTTGAGATGGAGAAGCAAGTGTTGCAGTGTTCAGGCATGATTGAAGCTATTACATTTTTTTTAAATTTTGCTTTATTATTTAGTGCCTTCTACATGGTGTCCTGTAAAAACCACATAAAATATATGGAACAAAAATCCTCACTCTCAGTACATTGAACGTAATTAAAGAACTTAACCTCTACAATCCATAGTTTTCGAGTAAAATACCGAACACAATTTTATAACGTCACATCCGATGACGTCAATGGAATTGTAATCGCTGCCCTACCACATTTTATAAGACCGGTTTTTCTCGAAACCGGTTATTGGTGCTCTACATACCTACACCAAGCGTAGACAAGGTAGCACCGTGCACCGAATGTGACGTCATAAATTTTGATCTCGTTTTACACGAGAACTATGGGTTGTAGAGCAGTGGTTCCTGGGATATTTGTTATACTCGGAACAAGGATTCTTATTCCATAGAGCCTATATGCGATTTTTACGAAACATCCTGTGCGTGTATAATTTTGTGAAAAAAAATCATTGTTTTTTGGGTTGTGGTTACATGTATTAAAGTCATACCATGTCACATCTCATTTGATGGAGATAGGCGGCACGCTTGAAGTCATTCGTCTAAGTCATGTTAAGCGGAGTAAATGCAACGTTTATATGCTAAAACTTTCGGTGAGAGAGCGTTTTTATTTTTTTTTATATTGATATCAATCTTTTCCTATCGATATCAAAAATAAAAAATTTCATATTTTCCTTTTTTTTTAGCTTTTGGTGGTTTGAATGTGAATAAAAACATAAACCCATAATGATTCTTTTATGTTGTATATCTGCTCCAAGTGCTGAATCGCGTCCAATCAAATTTGTTCAACATACAATTCCGATAGTTGAATAAAATTTGAACTTATATACACACACATGTTCCTGGTTGAGGTAACAGGGTAATACTCTTACAGTTGTATTTCTACCGAGATATATATATATATACACACATGCATATATGCATAATTTTTTTAAATTATGGAGTATTTTTAATATTTTGAGATATTTGTGCATCATTTCTGCATGATACACACTATTTTTACAATGATGTAAATGAAATAAAGTTTCTTTCACAATTTTGTCAGACTCTATTATTGGGTAATATAGATGATATTCATGGAAAAATAATTAGCTATTTCGGACGCATATTTGTGGAATAAAACCCTTTTTCTCTGTTTTTAATTAATATAGCTTTTGTTTTTTGTGGATATTTAATTTTCCAGTGAAAACCTGTTGTCGATTTACAAATACAAGGCCACGACAGGCAAAATGCCCAATGAATGGCTCAGAAAAAGATACCCATAACAAATATGGATGTCATATATTTAAAATACAACAACCCAATTAAAATTATTATAAAAACTATATATACATGATAATCTCATTGATACACCCCTGACCCACCCCGAAGGGCATACAGGTTAACTTCGATATATACAGGGTGGGTGAAAAGTCCGTAGAAACTTTAAAAATGAATAAACATCGGAAAAAACCTAAATAAAAAATGGTTTGCAGGGTTAGCATCGCTGGATCACGGGAATTTTTTTAAGATGAAAAAAGAAACTAAAAAAACAGCCAATAGGTGGCGCTGACGTATACAAGTCAAAGAAAAGATACTCAAATAACGAACAGAATGCTTCCAAATCGTTTATTACAGCAATATGTATACGCTTTCTAACTTCACGTTTATGCAAGATGGAGTCACACTGCTACTCCGGTGAAGGCATTCTTGATACAGGCGTTCGGGGAAGACAAAATCATTAGCAGGCGTTGCAGATTCCCATGGCCTCCTCGGTCTTGCGATTTGACATCGGCAGACTTCTGGTTATGGGGATATTTGAAATCCCGGGTGTATCGATCCGGTCCATCCATTCTGTTGGAATTGAAAGATGCGATCCTCCGAGAGGTGTCATGTATTCATCTGGACCTGCTGCACTCTGCCGTTGCTGGACTTGTGACTCGGCTGCAATGTGTTATCACCTATGATGGTGGTCATGTGGAACACATACTGCTATAATAAACGATTTGGAGGCATTCTGTTCATTATTTGAGTATCTTTTCATTGACTTGTGCACGTCAGCGCCACCTATCGGCTGTTTCTGAGGGGCTTTTTTTCCTGTCTTAAAAAAATTCCCGTGACCTAGCGATGCTTACCCTGCAAACCATTTTTATTTCGGTTATTTTTCCGGTTTTATGAATTTTTAGTTTCACAACCCCATTAAAGAAAAATTCCCTTCGGCACCATAACCTGGAATTGTCCCGTATCAATCGATACTGGTGTCCCTTTGTCGAAGCAATTGATTGACGGCGTCTTAGCAAGAGGGTGTGAAAATAATTGTAACCTGATCAATTGTCACAATGCACGGTGATTTTAATTAAATCATCTCTATATCAGAGTTGTCTGAAGAAGGAATTAGTGTATAAAACAGCACCAAACTTGAATGGTATGAATTGTAGGCTATGGTGGAAAAAAAAAAAATTCCTCTTCAAAAAAATGTCTCGTAATGACTGATAATTGCAAATATGTAGATTGAGAACGAAATGATACATGGAAGCGGTTATTAAATAATACTCGTAAATCATGCAATGTGAATTATATTAGTGCAATATGCAGTTTTCATGTAAACAAATTTTAAATGTAAAGCGCACCAGGTAAAAGAGTACTGTCGCAGTTTTCGAAAAATGTCACCCCACCACTACAAACGTTATGCAAATTTTATCATACACGTAATAGATTTGCAAACGTAGTTCCATATGTCGGCCATTTCTTGCACCAATTTTCCTGCCTTTCTTGGCAGAAGCTGTTTTCTCTATGGCTGAAATGCCCATACGATCAAATTTTAGAGAGGTTTTACGTACTAGTTCCCTCTCTCCAGTGGGCTCTGTATAAATAAGTGGCAACTTTATTATTACCACCTCGTCAGTATTTCGTTAAGCTACCTTTTGCTTTTATAAATACAAAGGCTACAACAGGCACAATGCCAAGCGAGGTGGCTCTGATAAAAGATGCCCATAAAAATATAAAGTCAAATATATCTAAACTACTGGATGGGCAAAAAGTCCGTAGAAACTTTAAAAACGAATAAAAACCGGAAAATAACTGAAAAAAATGGTTTGCAGGGTTAGCATCGCTAGGACACGCGAATTTTTTTAAGACAGGGAAAAAAATAACCAACAAAAACAGCCGATAGGTGGCGCTGGTACGAGTGACTTCGGTGGAAATATGCAAATGAGACGGTTATAAGAACTTGCGCTCTTAATCCACAATCAGTTCACTGTTGTAAACCGTGTATGTGAACAAGGATGCTGAGTGCGAAGGATAAAGCTGTATTGCTGAAGTTGTTTTACGTGAACCAGGAATCAGCGACCATTACCTTGCGTAAATTCCGAGTTAAGAAGATTGTGAGGACTGGAAAAGGGCCTTTAACAGCGACAGGCCTCATAAAGCTCTTTTAGTGGTTTGAAGAAACTGGAACGCTGGAGGATGATGTTTAAGGAAGACACGTTCACCGCGTGTTGCAGCCGAAATGGAAGCGGTAGCGTCCGTATCAGCTGCAGGGACCAACAGTGCCCGTGAAGCTGCCAGACGATTGGGCTTACCCCAATCCTCGATACGCAATATTCTTCATGGAATCCTTTATCTGTACCCATACAGATTGCAGTCGTGCCATTAACTTTTACCAGCGGATATCGTACAGGGGAAATCATCTCCGAGGTGGGCTTTCTCCAAAATCGAACAGAATCCCACCTGGGCCTTTAACATCTTGTGGGTAGATGAAGATCATTTTTCGCTTCATGGCGACGTTAATGCCCATAACTGTCGCGTCTGGGCGACGTTAATAACCATAACTGTCACGTCTGGACGACGTCTAATCCAACGGAGTACATGCAGAAACCATTTCATTCCTCAAAAGTGACAGTGTGGCGTGGGTTCACAGGTTCGTTCATCATATGATCCTTGTTCTTTGAAACTCAGTGCCCAGTAAATCGGTGGAAAACGGCTACGGTGAAGCAGCGTTATTTAACGCTTCTGCGCGAGAAGGTCGTGCCATGTTTGCTTGAATGAGATGCGCTTTCTACCGTCACGTTTATGCAAGATGGAGCAACTAGTCACACTGCTACTCTGGTCAAGGCATTCCTAATACAGACGTTCGGGGTAGACAAAGTCATTAGTAAGCGTTGTAGGTTCCCATGGCCTCCTCGGTCTCCAGCTTAGACACCAACAAACTTCTGGTTATGGGGATATTTGAAATCCCGGGTGTATCGATCCGGTCCATCCAATCTGTCGGAACTGAGAGATGCGATCCGCCGAGAGGTGTGATGAGAGTCGTGATTCAGAGTGAGAGTGTGATTCAGAGTCGGTCAGCATTGCGATCAATGAATTTTCAGGGTGTGCGAAGTAAGTTCTTTCTTTGAATTACGGGATATATTTAGGGTGGGTCATCGTTCCATGTAAAAAAAATTTTTTTTTTAATTTCCATCCGGCACAGCACAAAAAGGGTGCCAAATTATGTCTTTAGCTCACATAAATTTTTTTTAAGAATGGGTTGTCATCTTTTGCCTCCGGATTGACTTTAAAGAATACATATTTTGAAGAAAAATAACTGTTTTTTTGATGAGTTGTCACAGTGAGGTTTTAAAAAAAAATTTAATGTGCGTCTATAAAACAAATACAAAATTGCATGAATAACATTTATTTACTACAAGAAAAAGTTTACAAAAATGGCATTTATATTATTGTCATCATATTTCAAACAGCGCGAAAATCCTTCTTACTATAGAATTTCGGCACATCGTTTCAAGACTCTGATTTTTTATGAAGCTTTCTCTCCGAGATTTTTTGCACAATGTGGCTAAGGTGTCTATAACAGTGTTGACCGTCTTTTCTACAGTTTGTGTTTGACATAGCAGGCGTAGTAAAGACATTTCTCCTGATTTTTGGACGGCAAACAGTTGGATGTCTTCGTCAGGTATGGATTTCAATATTTGTGGATCAGATATATTCTACTTCTGCCAGTCAATGAGATCGATGTAAGATGATGCATCAAATTTTACAATAGTAAATTGAAACAGTCGGAGTCTATTTTTCTGAATGCGGTGGGCTGCTAGTTCACGGATCTTCGGTTCAGAGTCGGTCAGCATCGCGATCAATGAATTTTCAGGATGTGCGAAGTAAGTGCTTTCTTTGAATTACGGGATATATTTTGTCTTTCAGTTCCGCGGGCAAATACCTAGTTGCAGCGATAAGCTTGAACAGGTGCTGTGTTCCATCTTTACAGGAAGGGTGAGTTTTGACAGCAAACCAAGTTGGATCGTAAAAATTGACGACATATGTTGCTAGAATTATTAAATTTTCAGAAGATTCCATCGAAACGTAGAATTCGATTAGCAGGAGTTAGCCATCGGGCATGAGCCATTTTGCCTGGTGATTTGTTTGCTAAATCCTTAGGTCTTTCCAAACTGCTGAGACTATTCTGTGCAAATACATTTGATTGGGTTATCGGAAATTATGAGATGCATCGGTTGCGTGTAGTTACAGAGACATATCTTACACAAGGGACGGACTTTATTTCACACAACATCCTATATACATGACGAGAAACGAACTGCGCAATAACTAGAATAATCACCTGATGGCGCTTTGAGCGCGTACATCAATCCTCGCTCTGAGGAAGTGGCTTTCTTTTCCCACACGTCGGCGGCGACGCCACAGACTATCCCCCCAGTGAGCGAGCGAACGCTAATGTAGGAAATACAAGATTGACATTCACATATTGATGATACAAAATTATAACAAATAATAACCAATGTGCATGTGTGTATAAATACTTGCGACAGCTGAGAATTCAATATTTTGCTAAGACGAATGAAAAATACGAATATATACGATGTTAACATGTTTGCAATGATTTGAAAAAAATAAATAATGTAAATTAACACTTATGCGAGAAATGCGAAAATAATATGTACACATATGCGGAAATGTAAAGGCATAACACAAGAATATAAATGGGTGTAAAACATATGCAATCAAAAATACGAAACAAATCGTTCTGGAAAATGAACTCTTCGTCCATAACGAGTTGTTACTGTTTTTTCTGTCGTTGACACTGGATTTTTGGAGTCCTGTTTAGAACTGATCTCATTTGGTAGTTCGGTGACTGCAGGTGGTTCTCTGTCATCCATGGCGAATGCAGGTTTGACTCTGTCAATAGACACTGAGATAGATTTACCATTTACTTTGATTACAAAAACTTTGTCGGTCCTTCGCACTACAGGATATGGTCCAGTGTAGGGTGCGCTTAATGCAGGTCGAACTTTGTCTACGCGTAAGAACACATGAGAACAAGATTTTAAGGAAGGATGAACATAAATCTTGAAAGTATTCTTATGAGATGGAGATACGGGTGATAAACTCCTCATGAGCGAAGACAGCATTGATGCATAGGTAGCGTCTGGTGTAGATTTGGACACCTCATCTGAAAGTAGGTCAGATGGCAATCTAATAGTGGTTCCATACACCAGTTCGGCACAGGTAGCTTGAAGATCCTCCTTGAAAGCGGATCGTAGACCCAGGAGGACTATCGGAAGCGATTCTGACCATTTGGTATTGTCGTGAGCAATGATGGCACTTTTTAGGGTGCGATGAAATCGCTCGACCAGACCATTGGCAATTGGATGATATGCAGTGGTTCGTATGCGATCTGTTCCTAGTAGTGCTGCGAGCTGCTGGAAGAGATGAGATTCAAATTGAGTTCCACGATCTGTGGTCACTGTTGAGGGACACCCAAAACGACTGATCCATGAATCAAAGAATGCTTTGCAGATGGTTTCGGCGCGTATGTCCGGTATCGGTGTTACTTCGGTCCATCTTGTAAATCTGTCTATCATGGTAAGACAGTAGATGTTCCCGTTTGATGGTGGATAAGGGCCTATAATGTCAATGTGCACATGTGAAAAACGAGCGTCGGGAAGTGCGAAGGTGCTCAGAGGTGCTTTTGTGTGCCTCTGGATTTTCGATCGCTGGCATGATTGGCAGCAGCGTACCCAAGCTGTGATGTTTTTGTTCATGTTTGGCCACACATATCGTGAGCAAATGAGGTTTTTTGTTACAGCGATTCCGGGATGCGATAGATTGTGAAGGTGGTCAAAAATCAGCTTTCGATACGAGTGTGGAACGAAAGGTCTGGGTGAGCCAGTTGAAATGTCACACCATAATTCACCATCTGTTAGATGACATGGCTTCAGTTCCAGTTGTAGAGATGTGTTGTTACCCTTCAAAATTTCTTTCAGTTCCGGGTCGCTTGATTGAAATTCCCCGAATTCTTTGAAATTAATGTCCTTAGAACCAGTTATTGCGTCAATTTCGATTCTTGACAGTGCATCTGCGGCATAATTTTGAGAGCCTTGGACGTGACGGATATCGGTTGAATACTGGGATATCAAGTCCAAATGACGAAGCTGTCGCGGCGAACATTTGTTTGGATTTTGCTTGAAGGCATAAATTAGGGGCCTCTGATCTGTGTAGATAATGAACTCCCTGCCTTCGAGCATGTGCTTGAATTTTTTTATAGATGAATAAATTGCAAATAGTTCTCGGTCGTATGCGGACCATTTGTTTTGACTTTTGGACAATTTCATAGAGAAGAATGCGATGGGTTCCCATTTGTCGGCTAATTGCATGAGAGCACCACCCACTGCGACATCTGAAGCATCTACCCAAACACTTAATTTAGCTCCAGGAAGTGGATGTCTCAGGAGTGTGGCATTTGCCATGGCATCTTTGGCCAAAGTGAACGACTTTGTTGCTTCATCGGTCCACGCGAGTTGGTCGTTGGCACGAGCAGAACGAGGTGATTTTTTATTTTTATGACCTTCGAGAAATTTTATTAACGGATGTAACAAATCGGCAGCTTTCGGAATGAAACGTCGATAAAAATTGTACATACCGAGAAATCTTCGAAGTTGTGTCAAGGTCGTTGGCTGTGGATAATCCAAGATACACTGAACTCGATCTGTCAGAGGTTCGATGCCGCTTGTAGATAGCCGGAATCCAAGGAAGTCGATGGTTTCTTTACCGAAGTTGCACTTGGAGACGTTGACGCAGAGTCCATATTCTTGAAGTCTGTTGAAGAGAGTCTTAAGATGATGGATGTGTTCATCAGGATCTTTTGATGCAATCAGGATGTCGTCGACGAATGCGTAAACTCCAGGAAGTCCTCTGGTCACTTCATCGATGAATCGCTGGAAGGTTGCAGAAGCGTTGCACAATCCGAATTGCATCCTGGTGCTCTCAAACAATCCGAAAGGTGTGCATATTGCTGTTTTGTGGATGTCATCAGGATTTATTGGGATCTGATGATAGGCTTTTATGAGATCCACATGGCTGAAAATTTTAGTACCATGCAGTTCAGCAGTGAAATCAGCAATGCAAGGAATGGGATATTTGTCTTTTAACGTTTGTGCATTTAAAGCACGGAAATCTCCGACCGGTCGAAATTCCAAGGTACCCTTTTTTGGTACCATATGAAGTGGTGAGGCGTAATTACTCCTCGAAGGTCTCAAATGCCCCAGTTGCAGCATGTTGTGAAATTCCGATTTCGCTATTTTTAATCTGTCTGGAGCTAACCTACGAGGTTTCGCCACCACAGGCGGTCCTTTTGTGGATATATGATGGATGGTGTTGTGCTTTACTGGTGCATTTGGATTAGGAAGTTTAGTGATCTCCGGGAATTCAGAAATCAGCTTGTGATACGCCGAGTCACCGGTAATCGTTTTCACCGAATGAATGCACGTTGCGTTTGAGACGCGTCCGGGACGTTTCAATTTCGTTTTCAAGTCACGTAGGAACTTGTTGCGAAGGTCCGGGACTAAGTCGAAATAATGAAGGAAATCCGCACCCAGTATAGGAGTTGACACATTGGCGATGTAAAATGGCCAGGAAAAATTTCGTCTCAAGCCGAAATCCACGGAAAGAATACGTTGGCCGTACACCTCGATGGATGATGAATTCGCGGCTGCGAACGCTTGAACAGGCCGTTGTTTGCGCTGAGAAAGGCTTGCCGGCAAGATCGAAACATCACTGCCCGTATCAACGAGGAAAGATAGATTCGTTTTCATGTCTTTCACAAACAGGCGACGTGACGTAGATGGCAAAGAGCAAGTCGCCTCTACTCTTTGCTGAGTTCGTTTCCCGAATATTTGCAGGGAGAGACACATTTCTTGGCATCGGTGCCGAATCGTCGATGATACCAACATTCGTCGCGATTTTTCGATCTGCTACGCTGTCGCGGGTAGCGATTTCGGTACGGGCTACGACTTCGCCCTCGGGAAATCTCGTCGATTCGCACATGGAGCTTCTCGATTTCCGACAACAAACGTTCCTCGATGGAATTCGCGGAAGAGTTAGAACAGGCACTTACCGCTTGTGGTGCTACGTCCATGACGCGATCGGCGATTTCGGCCGCTTTGTCCAACGTTAGTGGTGTGACTGCAGCCAGGATAGATTGCACAGATGTTGGCAAATGCTGAAGAAACAGTTCCAACATGAGCTCGTCCGGAACGCTGTGTGATTCCGCGCGACGCCGCATGACCCGCAAAAGTTCACTTGGACGACGATCACCGAGTTGCTCCCCAGTGAGAAGTTTCCGTATCTCTTGCTGTGACGATTCACCACTGCGCTTGATTAATTCCGATTTCACGTGTCCGTAGGGATCTGTTGCCGTTGGATTCGTGATGACATCGCGGATGACGGAAGCTGCTTCCGGTGGTAGATGGGCCACTATGTAGTTGAATTTTGTGCGACTGTCCGTTACCGGTTTCGGAATCCCCAGTTCGAAAGTTGATTCGCACATCACGAACCACAGTGTAGGATCGGCGAAATTGTACGGTGGTATCTTTACCGCTGCCACGTCCGCCATGCTTTCGCTTTTGCGTGGGCGAGAATGTTCAACAGCACGTGTTGTTTCCGTTGAGATGCGTCCGCTGTTTCTTTTTTTAGATATAATGTCTCAACTGATGATCAGACTTTCCAAGGTCACCAATATCGGGAATTATGAGATGCATCGGTTGCGTGTAGTTACAGAGACATATCTTACACAAGGGACGGACTTTATTTCACACAACATCCTATATACATGACGAGAAACGAACTGCGCAATAACTAGAATAATCACCTGATGGCGCTTTGAGCGCGTACATCAATCCTCGCTCTGAGGAAGTGGCTTTCTTTTCCCACACGTCGGCGGCGACGCCACAGGGTAACTGTTGAAATAACTTGAAACGAAACGCCATCATTTTTTTTCACATATTTCTATATTTTTGCTGATTCTTCCTGAAAATGTTTTGGGTCCCAATGTGCTGCCGTCAATATGTAGAAACAAGTGTCGGAAGGGTAATTCGTTTATATGCAGTACACAGATAATCCACCGCAACGGCTTATTTAACCTTTTTTCAAGCAGACGTATGACACCTTCATATTTACCAATATTCACATTTGTTCCACGTCACACACAACTGCCACTAAAGACTCCATAGATATTTCTGATTCCAAGAAAAAATCGAAGTTCTATGTACACAGATGTGCCAAAAGCTGCTGCTTCGACGCTGGTTCCATTATCAATGGAATATGCTCTTCAAGAATGCTCTGTCTCTACATTTTTCTCTCCTTTTCTGATATAATTAAAGTTTTATCCTTTCGTCCGTCGAAGTACAGCTATTTGAACGACTTTGGTCGATCGTTGGTAGATAAGGAAGCTTTTTCTCTCTGACAGGTATTTTTTTCTTTATTAAGGGAAAATGCACTCTTCGATGTTTTTACACTTGCAGGATGAAATAAATGTCAAACAATAAATTTACGGCAAAACTCTTCTAATTGCTTCCTCGGTATTTTAGGGTGTGGTTTTAAAATATTTTTGTATTTCATACATGATGCGCCTTTAACATCGCTTTCACTCGTTTATATTGGACAGAAGGGATGGAAGATCTTGACCATATTTCTTCGATTTTTGCTACGACAGTGCCCTCTAGTTCCTTATACGTGGGCTCTTTATTAGTTTCATTATAACGTTTCATCTTATGTGACGGTTCCACTCATAGAACTTCATAACATCTTCGTAGATTGGTAACATTGTATTTAATGTCCCTTGAATCACGAAATAACGGACATTTCCACTTTGAACGAGTACGAATCATGATGAAAATGGCACGAACGAGCGCGACACAATCTCACCTTATTTCAGCAGGAGTTGTACTGGGAAACATGAGCATCGCATGCGCACGCGTAGGGTCTTCCTAGACTCTTCCCCAATCTACCCACCAATCCAACCCTCACACCTACAACGTGACGAATTGTCTGTGTTCGTAGAAAGTAACGTAATTGGTCGAAACTAACTGAAACCAACCTTGAAAAAAAAATCAAAAATATCGAAAAAATCAAAAAATCTATATCAATCCGGAGGCAGTTACACTAATCAGAATGTAAACAAAAAAAAATCACAAGTGTTATTTTGAGACCATTTAGCACCTTTTTATCGCTGTGCTCCTTAAAAAAATGCGAATTTTGTTTTTTTGACCCATCCTAGTATACATCCGGACCTGCTACCCATCGGCTGTTTTTTGGGTTATTTTTTTTTCCTGTCTTAAAAAAATTCCCGTGACCTAGCGATGCTAACCCTGCAAACCGTTTTTATTTCGGGTTATTTTTTCGGTTTTTATGAATTTTTAAATTTTCTACTGACTTTTTGCCCACCCTGTACGTCAAAAATACAGCAACGCATTAAGAGCAATAAAAAACCATATTGTGACAAAATATACTGCCCATAAAAATATTTATGGTTGTCTGATCTAAGTATATATATATAGATAGCTTCTCGATTTATCTAAATATGTTTATCGTATTTATACAAATACAGGGCCACAACAGGCATAATGCCCAGCGAGGTTTCCATTTTTTTTTTTTAAACGTGTCAATTGAGTTAGAATTCACGACCCCCAGAGGTAAGCCATTCCATTTATTCACAATTTATTAGATAAACACTCCCTACGAAACCACAACCTGGAATTTTCCCGTACCAATTGATATTAGTTTCTCCTGGAGGAAGTTTAAGGTAGAAGAACTTAGAGTTATTCTTCTCCTACCACTCTAAGGTAGGAGACCCCTTAAGTGAATGTTAGAAGAGAGGGGAAAAACAAAATTTTGTATCTCATCACATATGGTATCAAGTAAAACAAATATATGTAACAAATTAGCATGTTATTTTTGAATACGCTTTCTAATTGAAAATATATTTATACTAGCTATTACGTGAGGCTTCTCTCGCATGGATTTGGTAATCTGAAAATTGCTTGACGATGAATCCTTCATATAACATTTGAACCCTGCATGACCTGCTTACGTTTTGAATTTCTAGAAATCGCGTCTTAGTGTGAGTCTCTATATTATAAAATACAATTCTGAATAAATTTCATATTTATAGCTTCAGCGACTTATGCTCAGCGATGATTGCCTCATATAACCTTCGAGTCCCCCCCCCCCCTTATGATCTCCTTAGAGGTTGAATTTCGAAAAATTCCTTTTTAGTGAATCTCTACATTACAGAATAAAAATACAGAATAAATTTCATATTTACAGCTTCAGTGGTTTCAGTTTGGCATTATTTTTCTATATAACCTTCGAATCCCTCTTATGATCCCTCTTACGGGTCGAATTTTAGAAAAATCACCCCCCTCTTAATGAGTCCTTATATAATAAAATGAAACCACTGACCAAATTTCATATTTATAGCTTCAGCGGTTTTGGCTCGGCGATGATCTGCGAGTCAGTCAGAATATGTTATTTTATAGACAGAGTGCATAAGAGTAACAGGGCGTATGGTATTTTACATATTGATCCTAGAGTCATACTTCCGCCCGAGTGGCATGGTGGTAAGATGCTCGTCTACCACCGTGAAGGTTGTTGTCAGGGTCCCGGGTTCGAACACAAGGGAGGATATAGATAAGATATTTTCCCTAAAGAACTCGAGGCGACCACCGATAGACAGCGCCTTCACTTCCAACCCATCTCACTAATGGCAGTAAATTGCAATATAGCGATATGGCCAGAGTTGGTGTTTGGTGAAGTAGTAGAGTCATACTTCCAATTAGAAAAGGTATCCAAATAACGTGTAGTACTCAGATATGTCAATCATGTTGCGTTATTTGGTTATTAAAATAAAAATTTTGACTTTTTATGTGAACACCCTGTGCTAAAGAATCCGATTAGAAAGTTGTTGCTTTGTCTTTCCTGATGAGAACAAAAAAAATCCCACTTTTCCAAATGTAATATTCACTGAGATGAATTCGAAAAACAGAGGAAATTTTGGAAAAAACAGCATTAAATGCGGGTAAAATGGTTTACCCGTTTATTTGGTGCATATAGCTTTTTCAAAGAACCTTAATTTTAAAATTTCATTAAAAAAAAGAAACAAGTTATGGTCACTATATAAAAGTCTGCATGTACAATAATTTAAATTTTGTTGCATTGATACTCGTGTGCATGTTTTCTTCATTAAATTAATTTTGTAATTTAGAGGGTTGATATTTTAAGTTTGGAATTTTTATAACACAGCAATTATTGGATAATTAATTTAATTAATTACAAGAAACAAAATTTTCATCATAGAGACAACACAATATTCAAGGCGGTGCGGGAAGATAAAGTGAATTGCACTGGAGGTGCGGGTTGGAAATAAGGTTAAGAACCACTGACATACGAGGTGCTCCGTAAAGACCACACGAACACTTCTGAAGAAGAATCCTCATTCCAGGAAGTGTTCAAAGAACCATATTTCTACGGTCAATACTTCTCGAGTAAAACACATAATAAAATTCATTACATCATATTCAGCGCCAGGAAACGGAACCATTGCTCTTCCAATAGACTACGCTTACGACCTGCCATCCAAGTGGCTTACGTTGGAAGTAGAGCACTGAGAACCTATTTTGTCATGTCTTGCGCCTGATCTGACATCATAAACTTTCTATAATATTTTAATAATTATATATTGGTAATATAATTGATGATTAAGATATATTAATCGTATAATATAAACTTTTTTGTACGGAACTATTGGTCGTATAGGTATCTCTGCCATTGAGTGTTGGAAATAAATCCTTAGCATTGTTCAAAGTATTTAACCATCTTCTGATGAAAACCCTTTGGAATGAACAGTGCGCGCGTACTCGTCTGTACATATGTACAAAAAGCACTTATTGTTATCACTGATAAGGGGCCGTTCAAGTATTACGTAAGCCAAGTTTTAGCCATTTTTGACCCCCCTCTCCCCCCCCCCTTGTCAGAAAAATTTCGTCATCGCTGCTCCCTACCTCCTAACGCATATTGGTGGGATCAGAAACGTACGAGGGAGGGGGGCAGGAGGGGCTCGTGTGTCTCCCCCCAGACAAAAAAATCATTTTTTTTTAATTCAAAAAAATATAAACAAAAATTTATAAAGGTATAAAAATACCTTTATATGTGTGTATTATTATACTCAATTTCTGTTAATTTCAATGCTATTTGAAGGCTAAGAACTCAAAGTTTATCTTTAAAAAATTCATTGCGACCCACCCTTCCAGCCATATATGGTAAACCCTTGACCCGCAGACCAAATGTGGCCCTGAAGGTTATCTGTTGTGGCTTGCCCCCCTCAAACCTAATTTTGTAAAAATGAACTGAGCGGCACATTTACAAATCGCTTAAATGGCCCGTGGCACATTTTCAGATCACTGAAGTAGGCCTCAACGATCACTTTCGCTTTCAAAGATCATCTAAGTAACCTGCAACACAGTTAGAGAACACTTAAACGATCCGTGGCACATTTAGAGATCCCTTGAGTGACATCTGGCACAGTTTTAGAGCTCTTAAGCGTCCCCCAGTGTGGTTCTACATCACTCAAATTACCCGCGGAACATTCCCAGATTACTTAAGTGATCCGTGGTATAATTACGGATCACTAGAGTGATGCGTGGCACAGTTCCAGAACACTTAAGTGGCCCGGAAACATTTCCAGAGCACTTGAAGGATCCGTAAAACATTTAGAGATCACTAAAGTTGCTCTGTAGGGTACTTGTCAATAGGGAGAATGTTAGTTCAGGTTGCCCAATAACTATCGAAAGTTTTTTTTCGATTTTGGCGCACCGAATAAGATGCCATTAAGAATATTTCATATCTTCATAAAGGGTGGTTGATGACGTAAGCATCATCCAAACTCCCCCTCCCCCCTTGTCATCAAAAGTCAACAAATCGGAAACCCCCCTCCTCCCATCGATGCTGACGTAATACTTTTCTTAACCGCTTATATCCCCTTTGGGGACAGAGTGTGAGTCATGTTCTGGTTAGGTGGTGGTGACGTAATACTTGAATGACCCCTAAGAGGTCTTCTTTTCCTTCACCCACCCCCCTCCTCCTCTCGCCAAAAACTACTTATATTTTCTTTAAATCCCATCTTTGTAAATGTGTGTGTGTGTTTCTCCCGTTATACATTCTATTTTTTTTCAACACCTGGTCTCCATAACCAAACTGTTGAAGTGACATTAACGGATTTTCTAATCGGCATGGGGTCTTCCATTCGTGTCCTATCAGTGTATCCCTATTTTATCCATACCTTTTATCTCCCCCACCACATCAACAAGCCTTGTGAAGTGACTCGCTTAGACCTTCTTAAAAAATTATTCTTTTCGCTGACTCGTTCTTCTATGAACTAATTATACAACCAATTATGAACTTTTTACAGAGAGAAACTCAGATGAAACTCCTTTGATGAAAGCAACTTTCCTTCTGTTTCATTAAATGTGGTTAGTAAAGTACTGCAATGTCACATTAACAAATTAATGAATGGGATGACAATAAATGAAATTGAAACAAATATCATGAAAATAAAATTAATTTAACCTGATATCAAATTTTCGGTATCAAATAATAAATAATTCGACTGGTAAATTTAAGTGGAAACAATAACTCGATTTGGTTATGTAGATAGTTAACATCTAGTGCAGATTCTATTTATTTTAATTTTTATTTGTGTCTAGCTTTTTCTCCCCCTTCTATATTATTAAAAATTCGTCATTGAATTAAAGTGTGAAAAAAACCGTAGCATGAAATTCTCTTATATCAGCTTTTGGTTGCCATAATTCACTTTTTAATTAACGTCTTTTTCTTTCAGGTCAAAACAATAAGATTTATGTGTATCGCAAGAACAGAGCTGTCATAGGGTTGAGAGCATTTTACTAGCTTTTACCGCTTTCTTCCCTGTCCCAGCTTTATTCATCACATTATGAATTAACTGTTCTGCCGTGTACATTCAAATATTTTTTTTCTTTCTCTTGCATTTTCTTTCAAATATTGTGAAATATGTAATTTAATTGTAAACTCTAATTTGTATAGTATTATCGTAATTGACTGGGGACAAATAAATTATGTTATGTTTATGATTCTTTAGATACTTATGATCCATTCGGAGTGAGGATACTTGTTCCAGAGAGTTAATCCGGTTTTTACCGGGACACTGTATTTTCTCAAATAACATAAACACATAAATAAACAGTTCAGCTTCGTTCTAGGAAGATCACCAACTATCCAAATGATTGAGTGCTTGAATGAATAGTCTACCGCTATGGATCTTAATGAGTCAATAGAAGTGATTTACGTTGACTTCGAGAGAGCGTTTGACAAGCTGAAAGATCAGCTCTGTTTGCAAAATTAAGTTATTTAGGACTTCCTAATAAAGTGATATGTATATTAGGTGCCTTATTTTCAACCAGATACCAGCAAGTCAAAGTGGGTCATACTCTATCAAGTAGTAAGATTGTAACTAGCGGAATCGTTCCGGGCTCTGTGTTAGGTCCGCTGTGATGTTTCTCGCATTCACATATAACATCAAACTTTCCCTGCTGCCCGTACCTTGCTATGTATAATTGTATATGCCGATGATTTGGAATTTTTCCAGATCGTAGAAGATTTTCAGCCTGCCTATAACCTTCAACTGGCATGCGATCGCCTTTTAATATGGAGTGAACAAAATTCATTACCTATATCTCTGGATAAAACGTTCGTGTTAAACATAAGGATCAACAATCCTTTAAGCCGACATTTTCTAAATAATTGTGTACTAAAAGCAGTAGCCGTACATTCTGACCTAGGAATCGATATAGACCAGAATCTTTCAATGTCTAGCTATATAAGAAAAACCATTAGCAAAAGCAAATCTGTTGCTTACATGATAAAAAAGTACTATTCGAAGTGTGACAGTGCGACTCTGATGTGTGCCTTCAACACTTTTGTTCGTCCGATTCTCGAGCACGCATCGCCAGTGTAGAACCCTTATTTGATTGGTGACATCGATTAAATTGAAAAACCCCAAAAGCGTTTCACGAAATGCCTGCCGGACTTTTCATATCCTGAACAATTGCAACTCTTGGGACACCATTTCCTAGAATGGCGTAGACTGATCAACGACTTGAGACTGCTGTATAAAATTGTCTGTGGTCTAGCCTATACATCGACTTTTCATCAAACATAAAGTTCATGAACTCTCGCACCAGAAGTCACCAGCTGTGCATACGTATTCCATTTGCAAGAAGAAGTCGATTACAGTATTCATTTTTATGTCGAGCTGGCAGAGCTTGGAATCGACTTCCATCCAATCTCGTTTGTACACCGGCGTACGCGTTATTTTGCAAAAGACTATCAAGTTTTGACATTTCGAGTTTCCTGGATCAGATACCCATTTTAATTTAATGCCCCTATGCATGCATGTAGAGTATGCTATTATTTGCTCCTTTTCTTTTGATTTTTACGTGTTATTTTTTCCTCCTTCCCCGCAATATAAGTGCGACCAGCCTTTTGTCGATGTACATAAATAAATGAATAAATAATCACCATTATAAATTGCAAAAGTAATAATATTATACTGGTTGTGCTGTAAGTGTTAATGCGACATTTATCTTATCAACCATCCGTTGTGAAGGTATGAGTACAATTTAAAAAATGATCAAAAGGTGTTAAAAAATTACCCTATACCAGTTTTGTGAGTGAAAATACAGCGTCACAAAATAAACATCTAATTTTCCATACTGTCCCCGTGTCCTCTAACTTCCAATTAGAAAGTTGTTGCCCTGTGTCTCCTCAGGCCAACAGAAAAAAATGCATGTTTCTAAGTTCAATATTCGCTAAGATATTTGAATGCAAAAATCTAAGAAAAGTTATGAAACGAATTGTTAGCAAAAACTAACAGACAACTCTCTTTCCCCTCATTTATGCTGTTATTTCTCAACTTTTCTCCGATTTTCGGATTCTACAGCAAATATTGCGCTTAGAAGCATGGAATATTTTTTTTGGCCTCAGGAGAGACAGGGAAACAACTTTTTAATTAGAATTTAGAGGACGGGGAATGGACCGTATAAAAATATTTATTTTTTATTTTGTTACACACCGTATTTTCACTCTGAAAACTGGTGCAGGGTAATTTTTTAACGCCTTTTGAGCATTTTTTAAACTGGAACTATACCTCTACGACGGACGGTTGACGAGATAAAGGCCGCATCAGCACTTACAGGACACCCTGTATAGAGTGATTTGTATTAAAGTATCATCACCAAACACACACGAAAATAACTAGACTTCAACTTATGTCACTACCTGAGATTGACATACAGTAGAACCTCTCGATAACGGACACCTGTGGTACCAAAACTTTTGCCGCTATTAGCGAGTTGGGGAGGTACGATATACAGTGAAACCTCGTTTATACGACCTTCAAATTTATATGACGTTTGGCTTCAGTCGCAATTGGTTCCTTTGCATTTTAATGTTAAAAATGTATATGTTACTATAAAGTTAATACACCAGTTGTTATGAATAATCATAAATCATCTCGATAAAGAATGTTTGAATAAATTTCACTGCACATTTATATTATTTTTACCTGCAATTATGCATAATTCCCAAATAAAGCTGGAAAGTCTGATAAATATGGAAAAATTTATATAACCTTTGTTTTCTTCATTAAACCAATAATTACTTTTACCCGTACATGATACGTACACGTATTTTGAAATAAATATTAAATCAAATTAGAATACGTGTAGGGAGATAAAAAAAACAAATTATCAGTCTTGTAATGTTGACTTTTTTCATAAGTATCAACATGTGCAAATAAAACCAACATTACCATTTGGAATCAGCATCCTGGACGATAGTTATGTTCAGTTAATCAAGTAATTAACTGACGGATTATCATATTTACTAATACGAGCTTGGGATTATAAATAATCACCACATTACATGATATGATAAACATATCGATATGCGAAAAATTCTCGATTTATGAAGAAAAATAAATAGAGTTCGGAAAAAAAATTAGAGTTTGTTTGATTTTACTGTCCGCTATCGAGAGTGTCCGCTAACAGGGAGTGAAATACATTGAAGCCCCATTTCACGGGACCGGGGATCAGAAAAGTGTCCGTTAGGGGAGGTTCCACTCTGTGGCAGTTATCCTTCTCTGCTAGGATGTACTAGACCAGCGGTTCTCAACCGGTGCTCCGCGGAGCCCTTGGGGTTCCTTGGGCACTTCCCAGGGGCTCCGCAGCAGCTTGAGGAAAGTAAAATAAATCAGTAAATTTGATTGATAAATAAAAAGGTCTGAAGGATTCCACCATATAAGTTATATACTAAAAAGGGCTCCTCGAGCTAAACTCGGGGCTTCGATATAGAAATTATACGTTGGAAAGAGCTCCGCGAGTCAGAATAGGTTGAGAACCGCTGTACTAGACGGTAGGTTGGTTACAGTTTAAAGCTGATTCCAAACGACTGGACCTGGGTATACTAACCTGTTGGCTGCTTGGTGACGTACATAAGAGGTGGAATAGAATAATAAAAAATCAAGTCTAGTGATGAAAATAATCAATTGAAAATTAAATTCATTAATATCGTTAAAATAGAATTATTGGCGAAATTAATTATTTAAAAAAATTTAATTTTATAATGATGGTATTATTACAACAGCTTGAATATAATTTTTAGAAATAAACCACAACACATATGCTAACAAAAACTATGAAGTCCCAAAACTTCTAATAAATGTTGAAAACAATTATTTCTTGTAATGGTATACACGCATATTATCTCATAAGCAAATGATAATTAATGTATACGTGTTATCAAGCAAAAGCTTACCTATTATTTCTATGAATTTTTCAGTCTAAAGCTATGATTGAAATCGAACGATCACACGCCATAGTTCCTGATCACTGATATATAATCTACTAGAAATTTTACATCCATAATAATTAATATATAAATCCATGAAATACTAAAAAAAAATCAAGTCTCGATCGAGGGTGTGTCGAAAGAAAATTTTGGTTCCTCTCTCGCCATCTTTGCCCTAGCTTCCATGGAAAATTTAGGTGTCTCGGGTTTATCTGCCCAGTGAAAAATAATTTCTTGATCGGATGGACAAGACTTGACGAAGATGTCATCGCTGTAAGCATTACGTAAGTATCCCCATAAATATTTCAAACGGTGTGGTATCTCAAAGGCTTTCAATGCCTTTGAAGCGACACGTACGTGATGTAACTTCGGTAGTATCTCACAATCCAGATGTGTCATATGTTCACCGCACATATATTTTGTGCCAGATGACTCTAGATATGAGTCTATCTTGGCCAATTCAGTTTCTAACTGGCTAGAGTCCTTGGAAACTTCTTTGATGTAAAAACAAAACTTCTGAAAGACATCCTTGCACTGCTGATCGGCCTTAGAGTTGTTGTATTGCAATGAATTACTGGGGTATGTGTCTTCTAGATGTTGCACAATCTCATCTACATTGTCCAGAGCAACGTTTTCATCTCCGACGAGGGCTGGGACTCGTCTTAGAGTCAACTTCTTGAAGATATCGGGGGGTTTTGCCAAGTTAACTGTCGCTACCTTGAAATGAAACAATCCCTCGGCATATTTAACTAATAAAATCATGAAAACTCTTTGACAAAATGGACAAGCACCGTATTTTTTACCGTCGTCACCAGCTTTTACGAACAGTTTAAGATCTGGTCTCGTATCCATTTTTTTCCCCGAATTATTCAAACGCTTTTAAATTTATCTGTATAGTACTCACTTTAATCTCTGTTGTACTTCGAGGAACACATTGTAGTAATCAGTCCAAAAAACACAGTCCGCCAAAAAGCACCGCAATGATCGGGCTTCTTATTTCTGGTGCGTTCAACCCATCGGCAGCAAATTACCATACCTCGTACAGACACACGTACTTCTCACAAAACTTGGAAATATCTCGAAACCACTGTGAAATTTCGTATATAATTGTACTGAATCAACTGACTCAAATGACTTAGAATCACCATAAGCTGTAACTTCTTCTGTAGAAAGATTTGTATATTCTACATTTTTTCAGACTCTCCCTAAACAAGAATATTTCTCGTAACTTGTTTGAACGCGAAAGAACTTCTAGAAGAGCTTATTTTTACGTCAGTCTTCGGCGAAGACCCAAAAATATCAAAAGCCACTCTTGCTTTTCGGCACAGATAACCTCTCAGCAAAGGAACTGATACTCAAGGATCCCGAATCCTCAGCTGTGGTTATTTTTGGATTTAGTGGGCTAAACTTTTCTTGGCGGCTGTGCGGAAACACGCCCCGTGCAGGTTGGACTACGAAGAATTCTGTTGAAGGTTATCTGTCTGCCATATAGGAAGTGTATTCTGTTTTGATCGCACTTCAAACAGCGGCTCTTAACTACAAAACAAAGTGAGGTTGCTCTTAAATTATTCGTAGCAATTGAAGCTAAGGAAATAAATTATTATCCACATTTTCCACAAATGTTTTATTGGTAAATATTTTTTCAATAGTACGTGCTATCAATAATGATTTGAACGCGGAATTTTTTTTTTTGCATACAGGTACATCCAGGGTGACCAAAAAAAATTTGCTTTGCTCGAAAATAAATCAATATTTATGTAATTCATAATAATTTTTTATTGGATAGAACACGTGACAAAGTAGATAAGAAAGACAGATAATAAAAAGACAAAAATAAACAAAAAGAGACATATACAGTGAAACCTCACTACAACGACACTCGATATAACGATAAATCCCTCTACAACGATATTTTTTGAAGTCTTGTTTGGAAATATTTATACCAGGGGTCTTCAACCCATGGCTCGTGTGGCTCTCGGAGCTTTTTGTCGTGGAACGCCGATGATTTTCAGAAAATGGTTGAAAAATGATTAATTCTAGAATTAATAAAAGAAATAATTTCGGAATAAATGCAATAAATGATTCCGGATCAAATTGATGACACCTCAGAATTAATGGAAACTGATTCTGAAATTATTCAAAACTGATGGAAATCCAGAATTACTGACAGAAATAATTTTTGAAACAAATAATTTCAGAGTTAGTCAAAAAAACAAATCTATGTAATAATTTTGTAATTTCTTATAGAAATCAGTTCACGATCATAAAAAGAGTAACTGCATAATTATTGAATGAAATGATTTCAAGACATATTGAGAAGGAATATAATTTCAGAATTACCGAAATTAATAATAAAGAATCAGTAAAGTTATTTCAGATTGAAATTATTATTAACAATCTATTGTGTTTTTAAGTCTTTATAATACTGCTGCAAAAGTTCGAATCCTTTTAATTATTTTTTCACAATGCAAATTACATTTTTGAGGCCATTTTGTATTATTATCCCCACATAGTTTATAGTCGAAAACTCTTTTTATTTTTTAGCAGTTACAGTGTAATATGCTTTTACTATGGGAATGGTTATGAACTTTTACATGCATATTATCAAAATTGCAGTCGAATCCCGTTTCAACGAATACCATTATAGTGAAAATCTCGTTTTAACGAACACTTTTCTAATCCTCCCCAGGTAAGGTTACATGGGAACAATGCAAATACCCAGGGCCGCAACTAGGGGGGAGCAGGTGGGTCTCGTGCCCCAGGCGCTGAACCAGAGGGGGCGCAAATTTTATTCTCAAACATCTCCTTCAACATTACAAGGGAGTGCCAAAATGCGCACTTGCCTCGGGTGACCAAACATCTAGTTGCGGCGCTGCAAATACCTGGAATTCCTTTATAACGAAATTTCGTTATAGCGAAGTGATTTCTCCGGTCTCTTAGAGTTCGTTATAACGGGATTCGACTGTATTTATGTTTCTAGTTTTTAAGCAAATGTACAAGGTGGTTAAAAATACACTGACACTACTCAGACATACGTAGCGATCTGATGGAGGTATTTTGATGACACTTGGTACATAGCATACATTGACCATGGGGGAAAAAGAAAGATTTAGTAAAAAAAAATCGTTCAATTTTTGACCAACGGATGAAAACGTTGCGCTTTTTATTGCAGTTAACTTTTTCCCATGGTCCAAATAACGTATATACGAGAAGTTTCAATGAAATACGTCCACCACAACGGGCACTACATAGGTCAAAGTAGTGTCAGTATATTGTCAGTATAATTCAACTTTATTAACTATCAGCTAAACTCTTCATTTAATTAAATACTAATTATAAATAATCATTAATGCATTATTAACTGAACTCTTCATTTTTTGGAAAAGAGTATTTATATGTTCTCTTATAGATAGTGAAATCAGCGTAGAAGGAAACTGCGTAAGTAGCTGCAGCGTGGACTGCATACCAGACCAGACTCAATTTTTTACCCCCATGCCCAGCTCTGACGGCTGATGGTGAGGTTACAGACGGGCTGGTAAACACCGTAGGAAGGTGTATTTAATGTGGGCCTAAGTCAGTAAGTATGTGTTTGTGCATGGGAAATATTGTCAAAATCGGGAAATTACACAAATTCTTAGAGTTTCAAAAATACTCAGAAGAAAAATTTCTGAGGTAAAGTTTTTAGAGTTCAAAGTCAACTTAGATGGCAACTTTGCTCAAAATCATATTACTTGACAAAAATATTCCCAGCTTCAGTGAGGATTTTGTCCAGGATTGCTTTGTAATCCTTCTTGGTGCAGAACTTCACTCCAGGAAGGATTTAGCAAACTCGAATATCTGATATGTTGGCCACGGAGCCAGATGGAGCTGGCCGCGGAATCATAGTCTGGGAAAAAAGGACGGGCCTCTTTTTTTAGTTTTACTTACTTAAAAAGGGAAAAGTTTTGAGGGAAATTTTGCTCGTCGAGATTACCATCACTGACCTAAGAATGCGCAAGAAAATCTGCCACTGTTAGTTCCATGACTCCCACAGTAGGTTTTTGAAATCAATCATGTGACCTGTGTGTTTAAAGAGGTTTTACAAATACAAATACAACGCCACAACAGGCAAATTGCCCAACGAGGTGGCTGACTTAAGAACATCATGAATCCCCGAGCCCCTACCTACTACTGCTACACCACACATGCACCCCCCCCCCCCGCGGAACCCCCCAACGAATCGGTAAATGCGGGAATGTGCGTGTACGTGTAGTGCAACCTGACGTATAGTTTGTTTCTGTGTAATGCTTGTTATGTGTAGTGCTGTCATCTGCCCCCAGTTTTACTAACTATGAGTGAAGTGTTATGGTTGAATGATTTTCCGTTGTAGGACTGTTGCTCTCTGTGGCGAGACTTTTTAACGGGGAGATCGGCTCGCATTTGCGCCTTGAAGTTGGGAACCACAGAAAACCAACTTCAGCCGACCACCACTGTGGGGTTCGAACCCGGATCCTCGCATCGCGATTCCGGCACTATAACCACTCGACCACCACAGCGGCACTCGACCACCACAGCGGGAAAAGTTTTGAGGGAAATTTTGCTCGTCGAGATTACCATCACTGACCTAAGAATGCGCAAGAAAATCTGCCACTGTTAGTTCCATGACTCCCACAGTAGGTTTTTGAAATCAATCATGTGACCTGTGTGTTTAAAGAGGTTTTGTACTTGTATGTTGAAAATTCAAATTTTTTTTTACATTAACCGCAATTTCGTCACGCGAAACTAATATCAAAAATATAATAGTTTATCCTTCTTCTCATGATGCGGCCGCGGGCCAACTGTTAGCTACCAATGGTGTATATCAACAGGTGCTGCCATTTATCGTTAACTCCTTGTCGAAAAAAACGTGTCCCGTATTTGTGAATTTTTGTAATGAATTTTGTAATTTTTTTGGACTGTGAATAATTAATGTAGAAAATGTCATGTCATAATGTCGTAATGTCAAAAAATCGAATAGAATGCTCCGTTTCATTTTCAAAAAGGTCTTTTTGCGTTCCTTCCACTTTTCGAGGGATTAGTTCATCCTGGATTGGAGTATGCCGTCAGGTTTTGGAGACCATACTTACAGAGGGACATTGACTTGGTCGAGGGGTGCGGAGAAGAGTCACGCGTGCTCTTGATGGCACACGGGGCTTAAACTATGAAGAGAAACTTGATTTTTTGAAAATGTTTACATTGGAAGGAAGCAGATGTCGGGGAGGGGGGGATATGATTGAAGTATTTAAAATTTTCAACGGGATGGACAGAATGGACCATGAGTTATTAATACATCGTCAATCAACTGCTTCGACAAGGAGACACCAGTATCGATTGGTAAGGGACAATTCTAGATTGTAGTGTCGCAGGGAGTTTTTCTCTAATAGGTTTGTGAATAAATACAATAGCTTGCCACCAGGAGTGGTGGATTCTAACACGATTGATACATTTAAAAATAAATACGATAGGCATATTGGGGTAAATCGAGAAGCTATCTATGCTTAGATGAGACAACCGTAATTTTTTATGTGCAGTACATTTATATTTTATCATTTGGTTTTTATTGCTCTAATTGGGTTGCTGTATTTTTGATATAGTATAGATATGTATTCGGCATCCATATTTATATGGGCATTTTTTTTCAGTCACCTTGTTGGGCATTTTGTCCGTTGTGGCCTTTGTATTTGCATTTGTATAGAATTCAGTAATTTTGTTTTTTATGATAATATTTTTATATTAATAATCTAATAAGCAAAAAACTAAAAAAAACAGTCACCTTCGTCTTGCCAAAGGCACAGTTCTAACATCCTTGAGAGTAGGCGTCTACAGCTTAACCATAATTTTTTGAAGATTCCCCTCTCAAGACCAAAACTTTTAGTTGGGAGGGGGAGGGTTTAAGTGATCATTCACGGTGCAGTAATACCCCGGTATCCTGTGAAAATGCATATTTCTGAGTTTCTCACATGATCACGGAATTATTGCTGAGATATTAGAGATTATATAAAGTGATAATCGAGTAAGAGAAATTGTTTTATTCGGGGTCAAAAAATTGTGTAATAAAACTATACCGATTTTTGGGGAGGCGTAAGATGATACATAGTGATAATGAGGAGATTTACATAATGATAATGAGAGGCTTTACATAGTGATGAAAAACCTCGCCATGGTTTAGCATTGGAGTCTCAAAGCTTGTATGGTACAGTACAGCATATGCAATTTTTTGCAAAGAAAATTATAATGTCATACCTGAAATCCAACGTTGTTGGCTAGAAATTTAAAAAAAAAATGTTGTAGGGGCTGTGTCATAGACACGACCACAAGTTTTGACGTGAATTCGTTCATTGTGCCTACCTTTGCGTGGTAGGTACTGGCATAATAAAATTGGTATCCTGGGATTTGTCTTTGGAATAGCTAACAGATAATGCCAGCGTTGTCCATTTGCGTTGCGAACTTCTAGTGATATAGCGTAATACAATTTCGTACTAAATGCGAGACGGGCCGCGTCTAGAGCACTACTACTACTACTAAACCAGACATGCACCTCGTCCATATTCCTCTGCGGAACCTCTAACGAATTGGTTGGCCACGTCTAGACCGGAACACGTATTAAAATCCGTAGGGTATCGTCGTATTTGTCTTCGGAATATCTCACAGATAATACCATTGTCTTTTATTTGCGTTGCGAAACACCTGAGATATAGTGTGAAACAATTTCGTTTCGAATACGGGTCGCAAGCCTAGTGCACAGACCGGAAGAGATGATTTAAAAGGCGTATTTTTTTTAGGCCAAAACATAGTGTTTTGCGCATTGATGACAATTCACATAATGTGAAACTCTTAGGCCCCTTTCAAACGAGCACTGAAGATGCGGACGAATCCCCGCATCTTTAGTTCGAAATCCGTGCATAAAAACTGTTTTTTCGCAATTTTTGTAATTATTTTTCTCCTTCACCCCTGATTCAGTACCCATAGGCAGCCTAGAGGCATTCTTTAGTGGTTTAATCTAGAGCCACATAGAATATGGGAATAAAGATGCCTTCATTCCGATCCTCACAAGTAGTCGATGGGAGAAAATGTCTTCAAATATTTTCAAAATATTTTGGAAAAAAAAATCCGTCTTTTCGGAAAAATATGGAAGAAAAATTCCAAAAACATCCAATGTTCGAAAAATCAAATCCAAAAACATCCAAAACATTCGATGTTCCAAAAAAAAGAAAAAAAAATTCAGGAGATATCAAAGAATTTGCAAGTAGTAAAAAATGGGAGGGGTTGGGACTTTCAAAATGTCTGTGCTTAGAAATATTCACATCACAATTCTGTCTTAGGCCGGGTTTACACTATAAAAGTTCGTTTATAAAACTTGAAAAATGCAACCAATAGGCGGATCAGTTAAGTTCTCTCGAATGTAACAGATGTGTTTATTGGTTACATTTTTCAAGTTTTATAAAATAACTTTCATAAACCTTTTATAGTGTAATACCAACCTTAGATTAGTCTCACTTCTGAAATATAAAATTTCATTTTCATTTTTTTTAGTTTATAGACTGAATATCGAGTAAAATAAACTTGTAGGTATCGGGGGAACCACCAAAAATATTCAAGTGCAAGGGTCTTCAAACGACTTAATCCGGCCTATGAGTGAACGCCGTACGTGGATAACGTTGTTTAATAAAAGTATTTTTTTTAAAGTTTAAAAAAATTAAGATTAAAAATTTGAAAAAATAACAAATATTTAAAATAATATTTCAAATATTTATATTTTTAACTAATTTTAAAAATTTAAAAAGAAAATTAATATTTTTAAATTAAATTTAAAAGTTATTAAAGTATGTAGTCAATTAAATATTCGTAATGAACTGAACGGCTTATAATTTTGGTCCCGTCAGTGGCCGTTGTTGGGAGGTTTTATTGTATAAAATTGTAAAGTATGGACAAAAGGCAGTTAAAGTTGCTATATCTCCATGTCAGAAGGAAACGGAGGGATAGACGTATGTAGGTACATTATATTAATGAGCAGGGACCATCATATGGTGTTTTTAAGGGTATTTATGGCAAATAATTAAAAAAATTCCGTGTAAAATCACCTTCAAAAAGTAGACAAAGATGCGGACGAATTCGTCCGCATCCGCATCGTGTGAATAGCTCCGAATAAAGCTATTGTCAAAACTTCTATGTGCGGATGCGGAGCCCGCACTTAGGTTTTGACACATGCGGACGACGTCCGGACCCGCATGAACATTTCCTAGTTGCGGAGATTTTTCGGCTCGTCTGAAAGGAGCAGTATATTCCAATTGTTAAAACCTCTTCCGGACCCGCGTCCGCATCCGCATCGTGTGAAAGGCCTCTTAATTAATTCTAAGCCACGGGTGAAAGTTGTTTCCTTATCTGCATAAGCAACTTATTTCGTGTTTTATGGTGTCATTAAAAAACATTCAAAGCATTTAACACACGACTTTCATTTGTGCAGTTTTTAGGGAATACAAATTTTTTAAACCGAATAGCAGTCAAAAGGCAAGTTAAATTTCATAAAGTCATAGAGAAGTGCCGTAGGGGTATTGCACACCCCGTACTCAACAATCTTTGAAAACATTCAGTAAGAATGAAAAAGTCGTTGTTTGTCCTAAAATTTTGGTCCCAATTAACTACTATTATTTTAAATGCATTTGTATATGTTTTAACTTTGAAGTTTTGTATTTTTGTCGTTAATATCTTTTAAAACTTAGCGCATTGTCGGGAGTGTTGTTTGTTTATATCGCTGTGTAATTACGATCGCTGTGTGCAACTCACCTTGCCATATGCCTGTAAAGGCGGGACAGCAGAACATATTGGATATGCACTTGTATGCAAAATCGTACCTGGACTTGTGCCAATTCGACTTACACAGTTATCATCTCGGTCCCATCTATCGCGTAACCTTCGGGGTATTACTGTGTAAAAATCTCAATCAGTTAAAAGTTTATTTAACTATTGCTTTATCTGTGTTTCCAGTAGCTATTATTTCAATCGGAATTTGCTGACTTTGATCTAGAATCGTTATTTATTCGAGGATGGTAAATATAAACCAATATTGTTTTCAATGTCTGAAAGTTTTATTTACAGTGGAGCTTAGGTTTATACACGAGTGTAATTCATTCCATGAATATGCTCGTAATCCGAGGAAATACTCGTATATCGAATCAAACTTCCCCATAACAATAATGGAAATGAATGAGATTCGTCCCAAACCGCCCTTCACACCAGCCACGATTATTTTTCAAAGTAAAAGTGCAGGTTGATTTGTTTTAAACTATTGTGTTTTTAGTTTTTTTTATATTCAAGGCTCGATTATATTTTTGGAATGATACAAAATAGCAAGGAATTCACTTTGAAATCGCTGCTTCCATTAGCCTGTCCAATGTTTTTGATGTAATATTATGTTAAAAAAGTTTAGGAAGAAATACAAAACATCACCTTCCTCAGCTGCTATCGTTATGCCGAAGTACGTGCACCGATTTGAGGTAATGAGGCTAATGCCAGACGAGCGCAATTACCACCTTACGCCGAAGTTGACGGAACGCACAAACCGTGGTCAGACGAACGTTGTTTTTAACTAAAGAATCAGTTTGATACTAAAAAAATCACCCTTCTGTCAAATGCTGCGTAATTTTTGCTGCCCGTAATAGTCTGGCAACTCTAGTTTATCTTTCATCCCTCAAAGATAAGGTGCATGGACTATACCGAGTAGACTCATCGTCTTCCATCTTGGATTGGCAAAATCAGTTTTCTTTTCAAACTGACGTATATTCATTAAAAAAGGAGATAGGGAACAGATATTGGCTGTAACGATAGTATTGACGTCACACTTCTCACAAATATGGCGGACGAGTCGGTGTGGAATTTCTAGGAACACTAGCTTGAGGGATGACTCTTTTTTTGTCAATTGGAGTAAGAGCCTTTTTTACAAGGACTTCTACAGCAAGTTGTAGATAAGCTCTTAAACAAAGTCGTCCCAGCCCTAAGGCTAAGTGACCATATCTGGTGATCAGACGACGGATAGAATCCAGCCCAGCTAGAGAGGGGAAACACACAACCTGTGTTCCAACTCAAAATTCCGGTGTGGTTTCACCGTGCGCTAATAATTTCACGCCGCCGCTGCCACGCTGCCACCTCCCGGCCCCCCGCGAGCGATCGCAGGAGTCTCGCCCTCCCGATGAGAGAGATAAACAAATTATAAAACAAATGGCATTACAATGTTACATTGCCAAAAGAGTACGTATACGGGGGTTAGTAAATCCTAACAATACAAAGACTGAAAACTACAGTCAGCCATCCTGTCCAACAGCCGCTCACTACTCCCCGTAGTTTACGCTTGTCCTCTGTCTCTTGATTTCTCTCTCGAGAACCATGCACTCTGATGCGTTGCACCTGTGCGACGGCAGCTTGCTGCCTCTTCTCTCGTTGAAATCTCTGCAGTTACTGCAGATTGGCTCGTTCCTGAAGTCCCTTTCCTTGTGTCCTTCCAGGCCACACTTTCTGCACGTCTCTTTGTGAGAGCAGTTCCAGGCCAGGTGCCCATATCGCCAGCACCGAAACACTGCAGGGGTCAGACATACTCCTTCACAATGCTCCGGGGCCAGCCGACATGCACCGCTCCTTTTGCGACGAGGGTCTTGAAGGTTTCTAGAACTGTTTCCAGCACCCAGTTCCTGCCGTCCCGTCCCTTTGACGCATAATTTGTAAGCATCTTGAATGTGGGTGTCTCAAAGTTCTCTAAGTTGGGGTCTGTCAACTGATGTTGCAGCTGCTTGTCATTCTCTGTCTATGAAGCTGTGCTCCCTCGTCTGCTCTTGGCCTCATGTAATTGCTTGGTCAGGTACACCTTTTCCCCTTTGAGGGTTTTCAGCTCCTCGGCCTGGGCTTCCGAGTTTTTGGCTACTTTTTGAGAGCTCCTCAAGGATCTCCTTTAGCTTTTCTTAGAGATTGCTATATTTGATTTTAGAGACATGACCCATCAGAGCCATCTCTCTCTTGAGTTTTCTTGCTCTCTTAAGTTGTAGATAAAACTAGACTAGACGGGCCGATAAAAATCGCACCGCACTTGACGAACGGTTGAATGAAACTGGTTTCTCCGTAAAAAACAACGCTCGCCTGACAACTGGTTGTGCGTTCCGTCAACTTCGACGTACGGCGATAATCACACTCGTCTGGCATTACCGTAATATTTATACGCGTCCCACAGTTATCCTTGTACCGTACATGTACATCGTCTATTGTTATATTGTTATACAAATACAACGCCACAACAGGCAAATTGCCCAACGAGGTGGCTGACTTAAGAATATCATGAATCCCCGAGCCATTTTTTGAGGCCCTACTACTGCTACACCACAAATGCACCCCCCAACGAATCAGTACATGCGGGAATGTGCGTGTACGTGTAGTGCAACCTGACGTAAAGTTTGTTTCTGTGTAATGTTTGTTATGTGTAGTGCTGCCATCTGCCACCAGTTTTTCAAACTATGAGTGAAGTGTTATGATTGAATGATTTATCGTTGTAGGACTGTTGCTCTCTGTGGCGAGACTTTTTAACGGGGAGATCGGCTCGCATTTGCGCCTTGAAGTTGGGAACCACAGAAAACCAACTTCAGCCGACCACCACTGTGGGGTTCGAACCCGGATCCTCGCATCGCGAGTCCATCACTATAACCACTCGACCACCACAGCGGCAAAAATCATTCACGTCTAAAATGCCATCCGGTCAAAGCAAAGCTAATGCATGGAAACACTACTACTTCAAACACCAACTCTGGCCATATCGCTATATTGCAATTTACTGCCATTAGTGAGATGGGTTGGAAGTGAAGGCGCTGTCTATCGGTGGTCGCCTCGAGTTCGTTAGGGAAAACATCTTATCTATATCCTCCCTTGGGTTCGAACCCGGGACCCAGACAACAACCTTCACGATGGTAGACGAGTATCTTACCACCATGCCACATATACGAACCGTGCCAATCTTTGCACACATATACGAACACGAAAACCAACCTGCAATCCACACGTGAAAAAAAAAATCTCACTAGACATCTCTTTTCCCCTCGGTAATATCTTACACTGGTGTATAATCATGGCTTCCATATTTGGCTAATTTCTGCCCAGAGAAATATAAAATGCATTTTATTGAAAATTAGAAGATTTAGAGCATTTTGGAAGGGTTAACGCTCAACAACAGGGTGAG